>NC_143040.1:73041749-73099249 GCF_057628025.1 Oncorhynchus mykiss
TAGATAGTGTACTGTATACTGTATCAGCCAGTCTACTATATACTCTAGATAGTGTACTGTATACTATATCAGCCAGCCTACTATATACTCTAGATAGTGTACTGTATACTGTATCAGCCAGTCTACTATATACTCTAGATAGTGTACTGTATACTATATCAGCCAGCCTACTATATACTCTAGATAGTGTACTGTATACTATATCAGCCAGCCTACTATATACTCTAGATAGTGTACTGTATACTATATCAGCCAGCCTACTATATGCTCTAGATAGTGTACTGTATACTATATCAGCCAGCCTACTATATACTCTAGATAGTGTACTGTATACTGTATCAGCCAGCCTACTATATACTCTAGACAGTGTACTGTATACTATATCAGCCAGCCTACTATATACTCTAGATAGTGTACTGTATATCAGCCAGCCTACTATATACTTACCTAGATGTTGGGTAGATATACCACTGTTTCCCGTTTCCTTCGGGTCCATGGAGCACAGAGGACCCTGGTCACTTACTATACCAGTCAGGCAGTCAGGTGGAGCAGGTAACAAAGCAAGTGGGATTCAAAGGCAACATGTGAAAATCCCTCGGAAGGTAATAATGTACTAATGTCAGACGTTGCTATTTGATGTGGGACTTTTGGGAGCTGCCCTGCTGTGTAACTGTAGGACCTCCACAGTGTGTGTCACAGTAACAACTAAATGTGTCACTAAACCCCCAGGAGTTGTCCTGCTGCGATTAATGTATTGCTAAACCCCAGGCGCTGTCCTGATCTGTTATACTGTGTTGCTAAAACCCCAGGAGCTGTCCTGCTATGTTTAATGTGTCACTAAAACCTCAGGAGCTGTCCTGATCTGTTTAATGTGTCACTAAAACCCCAGGAGCTGTCCTGATCTGTTTAATGTGTCACTAAAACCCCAGGACCTGTCCTGATCTGTTTAATGTGTCACTAAAACCTCAGGACCTGTCCTGATCTGTTTAATGTGTCGCTAAAACCCAGGAGCTGTCCTGATCTGTTGTAATGTGTTGCTAAAACCTCAGGAGCTGTCCTGATCTGTTGTACTATGTTGCTAAAACCCCAGGAGCTGTCCTGATCTGTTGTACTATGTTGCTAAAACCCAGGAGCTATCCTGCTCTGTTTAATGTGTTGCTAAAACCCCAGGAGCTGTCCTGATCTGTTATAATGTGTTGCTAAAACCCAGGAGCTGTCCTGCTCTGTTAAATGTGTTGCTAAAACCCCAGGAGCTGTCCTGATCTGTTATAATGTGTTGCTAAAACCCAGGAGCTGTCCTGCTCTGTTAAATGTGTTGCTAAAACCCCAGGAGCTGTCCTGATCTGTTATACTGTGTTGCTAAAACCCCAGGAGCTGTCCTGATCTGTTGTAATGTGTTGCTAAAACCCCAGGAGTTGTCCTGATCTGTTGTAATGTGTTGCTAAAACCCCAGGAGTTGTCCTGATCTGTTTAATGTGTTGCTAAAACCCCAGGAGCTGTCCTGATCTGTTGTAATGTGTTGCTAAAACCCCAGGAGTTGTCCTGATCTGTTTAATGTGTTGCTAAAACCCCAGGACCTGTCCTGATCTGTTTATTGTGTTGCTAAAACCCCAGGAGCTGTCCTGATCTGTTTACTGTGTTGCTAAAACCCCAGGAGCTGTCCTGATCTGTTGTAATGTGTTGCAAAAACCCCAGGACCTGTCCTGATCTGTTTATTGTGTCACTAAACCCCAGGAGCTGTCCTGATCTGTTGTAATGTGTTGCTAAAACCCCAGGACCTGTCCTGATCTGTTTATTGTGTCACTAAACCCCAGGAGCTGTCCTGATCTGTTGTACTGTGTTGCTAAAACCTCAGGAGCTGTCCTGATCTGTTGTAATGTGTTGCTAAAACCCCAGGAGCTGTCCTGATCTGTTGTACTGTGTCGCTAAAACCCAGGAGCTGTCCTGATCTGTTGTAATGTGTCACTAAAACCCCAGGAGCTGTCCTGATCTGTTGTACTATGTTGCTAAAACCCAGGAGCTGTCCTGCTCTGTTTAATGTGTTGCTAAAACCCAAGGAGCTGTCCTGATCTGTTATACTGTGTTGCTAAAACCCAGGAGCTGTCCTGCTCTGTTTAATGTATTGCTAAAACCCAGGAGCTGTCCTGATCTGTTGAATGTGTTGCTAAAACCCCAGGAGCTGTCCTGATCTGTTATACTGTGTTGCTAAAACCCAGGAGCTGTCCTGCTATGTTTAATGTATTGCTAAACCCCAGGAGCTGTCCTGATCTGTTGTAATGTGTTGCTAAAACCCCAGGAGCTGTCCTGATCAGTTGTAATGTGTTGCAAAAACCCTAGGACCTGTCCTGATCTGTTTATTGTGTCACTAAACCCCAGGAGCTGTCCTGATCTGTTATACTGTGTTGCTAAAACCCCAGGAGCTGTCTTTATCTGTTTAATGTGTTGCTAAAACCCCAGGAGATGTCCTGATCTGTTTAATGTGTTGCTAAAACCCCAGGAGCTGTCCTGATCTGTTTAATGTGTTGCTAAAACCCCAGGAGCTGTCCTGATCTGTTGTAATGTGTTGCTAAAACCCCAGGAGCTGTCCTGATCTGTTGTAATGTGTTGCTAAAACCCCAGGAGCTGTCCTGATCTGTTTAATGTGTTGCTAAAACCCCAGGAGCTGTCCTGATCTGTTGTAATGTGTTGCTAAAACCCCAGGAGCTGTCCTGATCTGTTTAATGTGTTGCTAAAACCCCATGAGCTGTCCTGATCTGTTTAATGTGTTGCTAAACCACAGGAGCTGTCCTGATCTGTTTGATGTGTTGCTAAAACCTCAGGAGCTGTCCTGATCTGTTTAATGTGTTGCTAAAACCCCAGGAGCTGTCCTGATCTGTTTAATGTGTCACTAAACCACAGGAGCTGTCCTGATCTGTTGTACTGTGTTGCTAAAACCCCAGGAGCTGTCCTGATCTGTTGTACTGTGTTGCTAAAACCTCAGGAGCTGCCCTGGTCTGTTTAATGTGTTGCTAAAACCCAGGAGATGAGATGTCCTGCTCTGTTGTTCTCTGAGGGACTGGAGTGCAACTCATGCAAACTGTGTAACATGATCTCCTACACGTGAGGAAGACCGGCTTCATCATGCACCCCCTCCCACCACCGATCCCCACTTGTTCTCCCTCCCACTCCTGAAGTGTACACCACCCCTGTGGCTTGCAAATGACAACAGTCAGACACGCCTGTAGTGAATGTATATATTTCAGGGCTGATATTCCACAGAGGAATGGGGCCTGGGGGCAGGGCCTGGGGAGTCAGCAGCGTGGTCCTGGGGGGTTAGCCTTTGGTGTGAGATCAGGCATCTTTTACTTTTTCAACATATATGCTGGAGAAGCCTGGAAGGTTAATAATTGTTAACACTTTTTAAAAAAAAATTAAACAGCAACTGCAAATACCTTTACCACTTTAATAATAATTCATATATTTAGCAGAATGGCAAATATGTGCCTTGGTGAAACTAAGAATCGATGCGGGGAGAGGGGGAGATGTTAATTAATCACACACACACACACACACACACACACACACGCACACACGCACACACGCACGCACGCGCGCGCACACACGCACGCACGCACACACACACACACACACACACACTGAGAATGGTGCTGAACAGCGATCAATAACCTCGATTTGGATGAAGATTTGTACGTCAGAGAGTCGGCGGTAAAAGGTCATCCTAGACCAGGACGAAATCCCCGACAGTCGAAAAAAGGAACGTCTGGTTCTCTCGCGAACCACACACAGCTGTTCCAGACGACTGCGTGATCACGTTTTCCGTGGCCGATCTAAAACCTTTAAACAGGTCAACATTCACAAGGCCGCAGGGCCAGACGGACAACCAGGGCGAGTGCTCAGAGCAGCCGCTGACCAGCTGTCGAGTGACTTCATTGACATGTTCAACTTCTTCCTGACTCAGTCTGTAAAGCCAACATGTTTCAAGAGAGACCACCATAGTCCCTGTGCCTAAGAATGCCTGTCTTATTGCCCCGTAGCACTCACATCTGTAGCCATAAAATGCTTTGAAAGACTGATCATGGCTCACATCAACACCATCATCCCAGACACCCTGGACCCACTCCAATGTGCATACCGCCTCAACAGATCCACAGATGATGCAATCTCTATAGCAACGCACACTGTCCTCTCCCACCTGGACAAAACAAACATCTATGTAAAAATTCTGTTCATTGACTACAGCACAGCATTCAACACCATAGTACCCTCAATGCTCATCGCCAAGCTATGGACCCTGGTACTGAACGCCTCCCTCTGCAACTGGATCCTGGACTTCCCGACGGGCCGACCCCAGGTGGTGAGGGTAGGCAACAACACATCCGCCCCGCTCACCCTCAACCCGGGGGACCCTCAGGGATGTCCCCTCCTGTACTCCCTGTTCACCCACGACATCAACACCATCATTAAAGGAACGGTTCACCCATTTTGAATGTTATATTGTTTTTTTGTGCGTCTCTGAGGGTTGTTCTATGGATTCCCCGGGTCATTTCCTGTTTTCATGTGTATCTGAGTTATTGGCGTTCAAGCAGGCAGAAAACCCGTCCAGTATGACGAAGCACGTTTACAATTTTTCTTACTTTTTAACTCTGTATTATTGGTTAAGGGTAAGTAAGCATTGAACGGTAAAGTCTACACCTGTTGTTTTAGGCGCATGTGAAAAATTATATTTGAATTTGATTTGAAAAACACACACATACACACACACACACACCACAGCTGGTGGATCTCAGCTCACCTTTTCTCCCGGAACTAGGAGGTCCAGATGGTTTATCAGTTACTGACCCTTTAAAGAGAAAACACAACATTTTTACAACATCTCTTCTACAGGACAGAACAGGACAGTACACACACACTAAACACACACACACACACACACACACACACACACTCACACTCACACTCACACTCACACTCACACACACACACACACGTTATATTCTACAGAACAGACAGACAGTAGAGAAGCCTCATGTAGACCTCCAAGGTTAGACAGTCCTCACCTCACGAACACCTTCTGACTGACAAGAGGATATTAGTTTGGCAACACCTTCAATACTAGTAGCAATCATAACTAAACAATGTGGTCCACCCCCCTGGTAGGCTACAGTCAGACGTGATATAGGCATGTAACAGTGAATATCATTCCTCTTTTCTGAGCATGCAGATAGTCAAGCTAGGTTGGCATGCACAGGTTCAGAGGGCATTGACAGAATTCAGAATTCAACAGACAATCCGACCAATTAGAATTAATATAAGAGGGAAGAGAGTTGAAATTGAATTAATGGAATGAATGGAGGCGATTGGAATTAAAGTTACTACCTGACAACTTGTCACTTGTCCCAGCATGAGTTCCCATAAATTCACGGAAGTTTCCTGCAAACGTATGATGATGTAAGATGGTTGACAGGCAATAGAGAATGAACAGGGGCAGTTGATAATATGGTAGAAGGCGCTGGAGACGGCTGAGTTGGGCGGCGAGTTATGTTTCAGCACACTCTTAGAAAAAAGGTGGCATCTAGAAACTGCCCCCATAGGAGAACCATTTTTTGGTTTCAGGTAGAAGCTTTTGGGGTTCTATGAATAACCCTTTCCACCAAAGGTTCTACCTGGAACTCAAAAGGGTTCTACCTGGAATCGAAAAGGGTTCTGCCTGGAAGCCAAAAGGGTTCTACCTGGAATCGAAAAGGGTTCTGCCTGGAACCCAAAAGGGTTCTACCTGGAACCCAAAAGGGTTCTGCCTGGAATCGAAAAGGGTTCTGCCTGGAACCCAAAAGGGTTCTACCTGGAATCCAAAAGGGTTCTGCCTGGAACCCAAAAGGGTTCTACCTGGAACCCAAAAGGGTTCTACCTGGAATCCAAAAGGGTTCTACCTGGAATCCAAAAGGGTTCTGCCTGGAATCCAAAAGGGTTCTACCTGGAATCCAAAAGGGTTCTGCCTGGAATCCAAAAGGGTTCTGCCTGGAATCCAAAAGGGTTCTATCTGGAATCCAAAAGGGTTCTACCTGGAATCCAAAAGGGTTCTATCTGGAACCCAAAAGGGTTCTGCCTGGAATCCAAAAGGGTTCTGCCTGGAATCCAAAAGGGTTCTCCTATGGAGCCAGCTGAAGATCCTTTTGGAACCTTTTATTCTAAGAGTGTACTGCACTTCAAGTTTTGGATTCCTGAGGTTACAGTTCTTTAGAAAGTATTCTCACCCTAGACTTTTTGGCATTTAGTTGTTACAGCCTGAACTAAAAATATATATTTTTGTCACTGGCCTAAACACAATACCACATGATGCCAAAGTGGAATGATGTCACTACAAAAATACAGGCGTCCTCCCTAACTCAGTTCTCAGTTGCCGGAGAGGATGGAAACCGTTCAGAGATTTCACCATGAGGAAAATGGTGACTTTAAAACAGTTACAGAGTTTAATGGCTGTGATAAAAGAAAACTGAGGATGGATCAACAACATTGTAGTTACTCCACAACATAGGGGGGGACCAAGTCACAATTATTCGAGTCACAAGCAAGTCTCAAGTCACAAGGTCCGAGTCTCAAGTCGAGTCCCAAGTCGAATGGGTCGAGTCTCTAGTCAAGTCCAAGTCGTGCATTCTAAAATATGTCATGTCAAGTCTCAAGTCAAGTCCCAAGTCGAATGGATCGAGTCTCTAGTCAAGTCCAAGTCGTGCATTCTAAAATATGTCATGTCAAGTCTCAAGTCAAGTCCCAAGTCGAATGGGTCGAGTCTCTAGTCAAGTCCAAGTCGTGCATTCTAAAATATGTCATGTCAAGTCTCAAGTCAAGTAAAATATATATATATGTATATATATATATACAGCAAGGGCCCTATTTTACAATTGCATCATCAAAATAATGAAAAGGGCTGTCTGCTAGCCTCAATAAATAAGATTTGTCAATAAATAAGATAAGTTGTTGCATGTATATACATAGGGCCCTTGCTGTCCTAAGGGCATGACATCAGCAGAAGGCAAGGCAGATTGATGTACTCAGAGTATACATTTATTTACAAGTCTTGGGGATCCAATGGTGAAAGAGCCTTATCATACACAAAGTACACAAGTATATTTTCCAAATACACACGGGCCCCAAAATAAATAACCTCTGTATCAGGCCTAACCTGTCCTATCTGAACGGACACAGGTAGAGAGGCCAGACTGTACAGCCTCCCCTTGAGAAATCAAATGGAATCTATTTAACAGGAGCTCAGACAGTGTAATATAACCACCTGACCATACAATTACCCAAATGCCAGTCACAAATCAATAAACGGGTTCTACAATGTAAAAGACAATATCCACATCCCATATTGTTACATTGGTATATTCATATTAATCAGACTTAATGATTATGAATTGTATTATTAACGATATTTTAACACAGTGGCGATCCGTCATTCTGTTTTGAGCCCCACCTGTTATTCTGGCATTAATTACGTGTCCCATATCTGTTTTTTCAACAATAAAAATCGATGAGTTACGGAGGCCGCATTGCGTCACCGCAAAATCTACGGGCAGAGCTCGAAAATTCAAGCCCCTTTGGGTGCTGCCAAAGATTTACATAAAAAATGCCCATCCGATAAGGCTCAGTGTCATTGGCCACAGATCAAATGACATTACATCACATTATAAATACAGTAGCATTGATTGGACTGATCAGGTCAACATCTAACTTTCAAAATCTTAGCAAGCAGTCATCCTCATGAATCAAGTCAACAACCTACTGGCAAATCCTTTTCAATTCTTGTCATATGAAGAGAAATAATGAAGAGAAATTATAAATAAAACAGATCTGTGCTCATTGGCCAATGGACATAAACATGACACAACAATTGGAAATGGCAAATTCAACAAGGAGTGTTTTGGAAGGAATCAGTGACTAACTGCAAGCCTTGCAAAGCAATCACTAGCCTGCTATTCAGTGGAGTGGGTGTGCGGTCCAAGTTTGGGTTTAAGGGTCTCTTTTCCAAGCTTAAATGGATAAACATTCACATGCAACACCATGGGCCAGAAAAGTGTAATACATTGGCCAGGCTGTCAATGCAAAACAACTGGAAACTCGGAACTGGGAAATCTCAGAGTCCAGTGAGTTCAAGACAACTGGGAACGTGGAACAAAACGAGCTCCGACTGGGAAAATACGTGTTGAACAGTCATCCAACTTCTGAATTGCAAGTCGGGAACTCGGGCCTCTTTCTAGAGCTCCGACCTGAAGATCACTGACGTCATGATTCCACCTTGTTTTTTTTCAGTTGTCTTGAAAGCACCATAAATCCAGAGAATGCCAGACCTTGATGACAAAGTTTGATTACAAAGTTTGCCCACATTTCTGTTAAAGTGAGCACAGCGCAACAAGGTGAGTCCAAAAATGTATTGTATGCTGCTGCATAAATTATGTAATATACCAGGGAGATATGTAGACTGTAGCTAAGAAAGTAATACTAAGTGTATGTTGTGTAGTAAGCTGTTAGTAGCCCATGTGCCTCACCCTAATAATTTGGTCCCTTTCCCCCTCATAACTTAGCCTACTGTTCTTGTAAGAGCTTTCATTGTCTGCTTATATGCCCTGTTTATTTACCCTACGGTTCTGACTTGGTGTACAAGGAGAATACTGTAAGAACGGATAAGAATTGCTCATGTTATGAATTATGTCGCTGAACAAATAGTTATATTAACTACATCTGTCTTAGCTCACTTATTAATGCCTTAATCAAATTTACGGATTGTCTCTTATCCTCATTCCCTTATGCCATAGTTTGTCAGTAAAAATGTATTTACATTTGTTTAAGCAAGTCAGCCATATCAGCTATGTTATTTTTTAAAGGCAGTAAATCAGGCTCCGCTGATAGCCAGGTGTAGCAGTGGTAAGGATTCACTGTATGGTGCTGAAAAGAAAGTTCTGCTGTTGGGACAGCTTTATGTAGGCCCTAACAGTTTGTGGGCACCGTTTGTCGCCATTATAGTGCAATGAATGTATTGTTTAGTGTTGTGTAGTGGCTTTGCATTTCTCTTATTCAATCATCATCAATCCTTATTCAACGTTCTGACTCCACGTAGCCTATTTCTATACGCACTGAGTCACACGCTCCTACTACGCTCAACCAGAATGACAGAGACACGCGGAACCCTGGGAAACATGAACAAAGGAAAACATCAATTTAATTGAATAAACATAACTTCGAACTTCTATAACTTCTACCTCATGAGTTTTACGAATGTACATCTGCACTATAAACATCAAGCCCACTCCGAGCGGGCCAATAAATGATTGTCTAAATGAAAATGTACCATAGGCCTATCAAACATGAAAAAGAAATCGACAAGTTGTAATAAACTGTACGGGGATGTAATGATGTCACGCTAGCAATTATTGTAGTAATTATTAATTATTATGTAATATAGATTTACCACATAGGGCCTATGCATTTAAACGTGTGAAAGAAACATTTCAACAAGAGGACAAAGCGCTCTCCAGATTGGAGAGACGTGTGTCTTCGCCACAGTAATAATGAATTCCTATATTTTGACGTTTGCGCTGTACCCGATCCTATAGCTGTACAGCAAATCAGCAATCTGTTCGCTAGCTCACACAACCTGTGTTGATTGACAGTTTGCTGGTCCAATCAGAATGCTGAGTGTGCATTTCACTTGTCAATCTGTTGAAACTTGGATGGGTTTTTTTAACACGGGTGATGCTGCAGCTACTGTCTGTGGCTGCGTGTAGAGTAATCCACGTAGACTCTGTGCCACAAAATGAGTGACAAAACGTTAGAAAACATTGCCAGATAAATTCAAATCATTAGTCTCAAGTCAAAGTAGAGTCCCGAGTTTTGAGGCTCCAAGTCCAAGTCAAGTTTCAAGTTATTTTATTATTTTCAAATTTGTGAGTCCAAGTCATGTGAATATATTCGCAATCCTGAATAACCACAAGGCACTAAAGTAATACTGCAAATAAAAAACGAGGCAACTCAATTAACTTTTTTGGCCTGAATACAAAGTCTAATGTTTGGGGCAAATCCAATACAGCACATTACTGAGTACCACTCTCCATATTTTCAAGTGAAGTGGTGGCTGCATTATGTTATGGGTATCCTTGGAACTATTAAGGACTGGGGAGTTTTTCAGGATAAAAAAAATCTACCGAATGGAGCTAAGTACAGGCAAAATCCTAGAGGAAAACCTGGTTCAGTCTGCTTTCCACACACTGGGAAATTAATTCATCTTTCAGCAGGACAAAAACCTAAAACTCAAAGCCAAATCTACACTAGAGTTGGTTACCAAGAAGACAGTGAATGTTCCTGAGGCGCCGAGTTACAGTTTTGAATGAAATCTACGGCAAGACCTGAAATTGGTTGTCTAGCAATGACCAACAACCAATTTGACAGAGCTTGAAGAATGTTTTAAAGAATAATTGGCAAATGTTTCACAATCCAGGTGTGGAAAGATCTTACGAGACTTACCCAGAAAAACTCACTGCTATAATCGCTATCAAAGGTAATTTTACAAAGTATTGACTCAGTGGAGTGAATACTTACAGTACCAGTCAAAAGTTTGGACATACCTACTCATTCCAGGGTTTTTCTTAATTTTCTTACTATTTTCTACATTGTAGAATAATAGTGAAGACATCAAAACTCTGAAAAAACATGGAATCATGTAGTAAGCAAAAAAGTGTTAAACAAATGAAAAATATATTTTATTTTGAGATGCTTAAAAGTAGCCACACTTTGCCTTGATAAGAACTTTGCATACTCTTGGTATTCTCTCAACCAGCATCACCTGGAATACTTGTTGAACAGTCTTGAAGGAGTTGCTGAGCACTTGCTGGCTGCTTTTCCTTCACTCTGCGGTCCAACTCATCCCAAACCATCTCAATTGGGTTGACGTGACGTGTGGAGGCCAGGTCATCTGATGCAGCACTCCATCACTCTCATTCTTGGTCAATTAGCCCTTACACAGCCTGGAGGTGTGTTGGGTCATTCTCCTGTTGAAACACAAATGATAATCCCACTAAGCCCAAACCAGATGGGATGCCGTATCGCAGCAGAATGCTGTGGTAGCCATGCTGGTTAAGTGTGCTTTGAATTCTAAATAAATCACTGACAGTGTCCCCAGCAAAGCACCCCCAAGACATCACACCTCCTCCTCCATGCTTCACGGTGGGAACCACACATGCAGAGATCATCCATTCACCTACTCTGCGTCTCACAAAGAAATGGAGGTTGGAAGCAAAAATCTCAAATTTGGACAGATTTCCACCGGTCTAATGTCCATTGCTTGTGTTTCTTGTTCCAAGCAAGTCTCTTCTTATTATTGGTGTCCTTTAGTTGTGGTTTCTTTGCCGTAATTTGACCATGAAGTCCTGATTCACATCGTCTCCTCTAAACAGTTGATGTTAAGATGTGTCTGTTACTTGAACTCCGTGAAGCATTTATTTGGGCAGCAATCTGAGGCTCGTAACTCTGATAAACTTATCCTCTGCAGCAGAGGTAACTCTGGGTTTCCTGTTCTGTGGTGGTCCTCATGAGAGCCAGTTTCATCACAGCACTTGATGGTTTTTGCGACTGCACTTGAAGAAGCTTTCAAAGTTCTTGAAATTTTCCAGATTGACTGACCTTCATGTCTTAAAGTAATGATGGAATGTCATTTCTCTTTGCTTATTTTAGCTGTTCTTGTCATAATATGGACTTGGTATTTTACCAAATAGGGCTGTCTTCTGTATACCATCCCTACCTTGTCACAAAACTACTGACTGGCTCAAATGCATTAAGGAAATAAATTCCACAAATTCACTTTTAACAAGGCACACCTGTTAATTGAAATGCATTCCACGTGACTACCTCATGAAGCCTGTTGAGAGGACACCAAGAGTGTGCAAATCTGTCATCAAGGCAAACAGTGGCTACTTTGAAGAATCTAAAATATATTTTGATTTGTTTAACACTTTTTTTGGTTACTACATGATTCCATATGTGTTATTTCATAGTTTTGATGTCTTCACTATTATTCTACAATGTAGAACATATAAAATACAAAGACAAATCCTGGAATGAGTAGGTGTGTCCAAACTTTTGACTGGTACTATATGTAAATTAGATATTTCTGTATTTCATTTTCAACACAATTGCAAAAATGTATAAAAACATGTTTTCACTTCATCATTATGAGTTATTGTGTGTAGATCGGTGAGGGGAAAAAAATATAGAATTTTGGAAGGCGAAATGGAAATTCAGTTGAATTTGAAATATAATTCCTAACTGTAATTGAAGCAGGGTGACGTTTATTGCCATGAATCTTGCCAAAACGGTTAAGGGTTTAGATTTAAAATCAGATTTTGTGACTTTGTGGCAGAGCCAAGCTAATGACCAGTGCAGAACTGCCTACAGGGCAAGATTCATGACAATAAATGCCAACCTGCGAAATGGAATTGATCCCAACTGTGACCAGCTGTAGTGTTACTGGGAGATGTGACCGCCTGTAGACTTGACACAAACATTCCACATTATTTCACTATTCCCAAAATATTATTACATTTTTTTCAGATATCCGGATAGTTTAAATTCGAAATATTTTTTTTACAAATGTAACGCTCTTGAGTTTTGACCAATCAGAATGACGCAAATCCTGTAGTTTTTCGCTAAAAACAACGGTGGAACAGAAGTCTGATTTTTGCCGTGATATAGAACGGGTTATTTTACAAAATGTTTATTTGGTGTTTTGCATTGATCTGTGTCTTGTGGAAACTGTTAAGGGGCAGACATGGAAATGCTATTTGAAGATAATAGCATAGCGATGTCAGGGCATGGCGATGTCAGGGCATAGCGATGTTAGGGCAGGGCGATGTCAGGGCAGGGCGATGTCAGGGCATAGCGATGTCAGGGCATAGCGATGTTAGGGCAGGGCGATGTCAGGGCATAGCGATGTCAGGGCATAGCGATGTCAGGGTATGGCGATGTCAGGGCAGGGCGATGTCAGGGCAGGGCAATGTCAGGGCAGGGCGATGTCAGGGCAGGGCGATGTCAGGGCATAGCGATGTCAGGGCAGGGCGATGTCAGGGCATAGCGATGTCAGGGCAGGGCGATGTCAGGACATAGCGATGTCAGGGCATAGCGATGTCAGGGCAGGGCGATGTCAGGGCAGGGCGATGTCAGGGCATAGCGATGTCAGGGCAGGGCGATGTCAGGGCAGGGCGATGTCAGGGCATAGCGATGTCAGGGCAGGGCGACGTCAGGGCATAGCGATGTCAGGGCAGGGCGACGTCAGGGCAGGGCGATGTCAGGGCAGGGCGATGTCAGGGCATAGCGATGTCAGGGCATAGCGATGTCAGGGCATGGCGATGTCAGGGCATGGCGATGTTAGGGCAGGGCGATGTCAGGGCATGGCGATGTCAGGGCATGGCGATGTCAGGGCATGGCGATGTTAGGGCAGGGCGATGTCAGGGCAGGGCGATGTCAGGGCATAGCGATGTCAGGGCAGGGCGATGTCAGGGCAGGGCGATGTCAGGGCATAGCGATGTCAGGGCAGGGCGATGTCAGGGCAGGGCGATGTTAGGGCAGGGCGATGTCAGGGCATGGCGATGTCAGGGCATGGCGATGTCAGGGCATGGCGATGTTAGGGCAGGGCGATGTCAGGGCAGGGCGATGTCAGGGCATAGCGATGTCAGGGCAGGGCGATGTCAGGGCAGGGCGATGTCAGGGCATAGCGATGTCAGGGCAGGGCGACGTCAGGGCAGGGCGATGTCAGGGCAGGGCGATGTCAGGGCATAGCGATGTCAGGGCATAGCGATGTCAGGGCATGGCGATGTCAGGGCATGGCGATGTTAGGGCAGGGCGATGTCAGGGCATGGCGATGTCAGGGCATGGCGATGTCAGGGCATGGCGATGTTAGGGCAGGGCGATGTCAGGGCATGGCGATGTCAGGGCAGGGCGATGTCAGGGCATAGCGATGTCAGGGCATAGCGATGTCAGGGCATAGCGATGTCAGGGCATAGCGATGTCAGGGCATAGCGATGTCAGGGCAGGGCGATGTCAGGGCATAGCGATGTCAGGGCATAGCGATGTGAGGGCATAGCGATGTCAGGGCAGGGCGATGTCAGGGCAGGGCGATGTCAGGGCATGGCGATGTCAGGACAGGGCGATGTCAGGGCATAGCGATGTCAGGGCATAGCGATGTCAGGGCAGGACGATGTCAGGGCATAGCGATGTCAGGGCATAGCGATGTCAGGGCAGGGCGATGTCAGGGCAGGGCGATGTCAGGGCAGGGCGATGTCAGGGCATAGCGATGTCAGGGCAGGGCGATGTCAGGGCATAGCGATGTCAGGGCAGGGCGATGTCAGGGCAGGGCGATGTCAGGGCAGGGCGATGTCAGGGCAGGGCGATGTCAGGGCATAGCGATGTCAGGGCATAGCGATGTCAGGGCAGGGCGATGTCAGGGCAGGGCGACGTCAGGGCAGGGCGATGTCAGGGCAGGGCGATGTCAGGGCATAGCGATGTCAGGGCATAGCGATGTCAGGGCATGGCGATGTCAGGGCATGGCGATGTTAGGGCAGGGCGATGTCAGGGCATGGCGATGTCAGGGCATGGCGATGTCAGGGCATGGCGATGTTAGGGCAGGGCGATGTCAGGGCAGGGCGATGTCAGGGCATAGCGATGTCAGGGCAGGGCGATGTCAGGGCAGGGCGATGTCAGGGCATAGCGATGTCAGGGCAGGGCGACGTCAGGGCAGGGCGATGTCAGGGCAGGGCGATGTCAGGGCATAGCGATGTCAGGGCATAGCGATGTCAGGGCATGGCGATGTCAGGGCATGGCGATGTTAGGGCAGGGCGATGTCAGGGCATGGCGATGTCAGGGCATGGCGATGTCAGGGCATGGCGATGTTAGGGCAGGGCGATGTCAGGGCATGGCGATGTCAGGGCAGGGCGATGTCAGGGCATAGCGATGTCAGGGCATAGCGATGTCAGGGCATAGCGATGTCAGGGCATAGCGATGTCAGGGCATAGCGATGTCAGGGCAGGGCGATGTCAGGGCATAGCGATGTCAGGGCATAGCGATGTGAGGGCATAGCGATGTCAGGGCAGGGCGATGTCAGGGCAGGGCGATGTCAGGGCATGGCGATGTCAGGACAGGGCGATGTCAGGGCATAGCGATGTCAGGGCATAGCGATGTCAGGGCAGGACGATGTCAGGGCATAGCGATGTCAGGGCATAGCGATGTCAGGGCAGGGCGATGTCAGGGCAGGGCGATGTCAGGGCAGGGCGATGTCAGGGCATAGCGATGTCAGGGCAGGGCGATGTCAGGGCATAGCGATGTCAGGGCAGGGCGATGTCAGGGCAGGGCGATGTCAGGGCATAGCGATGTCAGGGCATAGCGATGTTAGGGCAGGGCGATGTCAGGGCAGAGCGATGTCAGGGCATGGCGATGTCAGGGCAGGGCGATGTCAGGGCAGGGCGATGTCAGGGCAGGGCGATGTCAGGGCAGGGCGATGTCAGGGGGTTTCAAAATTTGCAGCAGTAGCTCAACGCCCGGTTATAAAAACTACATGCAAAAGTTTGTTATTTTATTAAATTAAGTATTTCAAATGTCATGGTATATCCTTGTAGGTAACAACGTCACAAGGATAGGCCTTTCTTTAAAAAGCAAGAATCTAAAACAGTTTACCACTCCAGTAATCTAATACTAACGTTCGTTTGGATATCCGGATAACCGTGCTCATTCGTAACACAACACAGTGAAATAAATACATTTGCAAGAAACAATAATGAAGATATTGGACCTTATGCAGGACAAAAGAGTGTACGATCTTAGTGGTTTTATCACATGTACTGTACATTGCAGTAAATGCATTCCCAAAATACCAAATTATTTTGTTCATGGCCATGACTGGACATGTTTCCGTGCTGGATTGCAATTGTTGTTGATGCTGATTGGAAGAATGGGAGAGGAGGAAGCTGATTGGAGGAATGGGCAGGAAGAGGGCGTGGTGTAGAATGCGGAGCAGGTGAATCAAAGAGAATAGAGACAGGGGTGCTGGTTCTTGTCTCAGTAGCCAGAGGTAAGCGTGTGATCCCTTTCTCCTCCTAAATGTACACCACCTGTGTTAGCTCAGCAGCTCCTATCTGGCACTAGCCATACTAAGCTCAGAGAATGATCTCTTTCTCTCAGTGGGAAAATAACAGTCATTATCAGAAAGTGTTCCAATCCAGTTCCAGCATGGCTGTATCTCTTTGTCTGGCACCCTGACATATCTGCCTGCCTAAGAACTGATCGAGGGGGTGAGAGGAGAGCTTTAGAGAGAGAGGCTTTCTGACTGTGGAAAAATTAAGAAACAGGAGAGGAGAGGGGAGATAGGAGAGGGGTGAGGAGAGAGAGGACAGGAATGAGGAGAAGGGTGAGGAGAGAGAGGAGATGACAGGAATGAGGAGAGAGAGGAGAGGAGTGAGGAGAGAGAGGAGAGGACAGGAATGAGGAGAGAGAGGAGAGGGGTGAGGAGAGAGAGGAGAGAGAGAGAGGAGATGACAGGAATGAGGAGAGAGAGGAGATGACAGGAATGAGGAGAGAGAGGAGAGGGGTGAGGAGAGAGAGGAGAGGATAGGAATGAGGAGAGAGAGGAGAGGATAGGAATGAGGAGAGAGAGGAGAGGATAGGAATGAGGAGAGAGAGGAGAGGATAGGAATGAGGAGAGAGAGGAGAGAGGAGAGCAAGGACACAGTTAGTCCTGAGATGGCAGCTGGAAACACTTCCCCCATCCCCAGAGCTGCACCTTCTAGATAGAGTTCACTATGCCCATCTAGTCACCTTACGACTAGGATAGCACACATGTATGTACAGTTGAAGTCGGAAGTTTACATACACCTTAGCCAAATAAATTTAAACTCAGTTTTTCACAATTCTTGACATTTAATACTAGTAAATACTCCCTGTCTTAGGTCAGTTAGGATCACCACGTTATTTAAAGAATGTTAAATGTCAGAATAATAGTAGACAGAATGATTTATTTCAGCTTTTATTTCTTTCATCACATTCCCAGTGGTCAGAAGTTTACATACACTCAATTAGTATTTGGTAGCGTTGCCTTTAAATTGTTTAACTTGGGTCAAACGTTTCAGGTAGCCTTCCACAAGCTTCCCACAATAAGTTGTGTGAATTTTGGCCCATTCTTCCAGACAGAGCTGGTGTAACTGAGTCAGGTTTGTAGGCCTCCTTGCACGCACACGCTTTTTCAGTTCTGCCCACAAATGTTCTATAGGATTGAGGTCATGGCGTTGTGATGGCCCCTCCAATACCTTGCCTTTGATGTCCTTAAGTCATTTTGCCACAACTTTGTGGCAAGCTTTAACTTCATGACTGATGTCTTGAGATGTTGCTTCAATATATCCACATCATTTTCTTTCCTCGTGATGCCATATATTTTGTGAAGTGCACCAGTCTCTCCTGCAGCAAAGCACCCCCACAACATGATGCTGCCACCCCCGTGCTTCACGGATGGGATGGTGTTCTTCAGCTTGCAAGCTTACCCCTTTTTCCTCCAAAACATAACGATGGTCATTATGGCCAAACAGTTCTATTTTTGTTTCATCAGACAAGAGGACATTTCTCCAAAAAGTACGAACTTTGTCCCCATTTGCAGTTGCAAACCATAGTCTGGCTATTTTATGGCGGTTTTGGAGCAGTGGCTTCTTCCTTGCCGAGCGGCCTTTCAGGTTATGTCGATATAGGACTCGTTTTACTGTGGATATTGATACTTTTGTACCTGTTTCCTCCAGCATCTTCACAAGGTCCTTTGCTGTTGTTCTGGGACTGATTTGCACTTTTCGCACCAAAGTACGTTCATCTCTAGGAGACAGAACGCGTCTCCTTCCTGAGCGGTATGACGGCTGAGTGGTCCCATGGTGTTAATACTTGCATACTGTTGTTTGTACAGATGAGCGTTGTACATTCAGGCGTTTGTAATTTGCTCCCAATTTGCTCATATTTGCTTTTTTCTGAATTCTTGGCTGATTTCTTTTGATTTTCCCATGATGTCAAGCAAAGAGGCACTGAGTTTGAAGGTAGGCTTTGAAATACATCCACAGGTACACCTCCAATTGAGTCAAATGATGTCCATTGGCCTATCAGAAGCTTCTAAAGCCATGACATTATTTTCTGGAATTGTCCAAGCTGTTTAAAGGCACAGTCAACTTAGTGTATGTAAACGTCTGACCCACTGGAATTGTGATACAGTGAATTATAAGTGAAAGTATCTGTCTGTAAACAATTGTTGGAAAAAGGACTTGTGTCATGCACAAAGTAGATGTCCTAACCGACTTCCCAAAACTATAGTTTGTTAACAAGAAATGTGTGGAGTGGTTGAAAAACGAGTTTTAATGACTCCAACCTAAGTGTATGTAAACTTCCGACTTCAACTGTATATACCCTACCATGCAGGACAGTAGCCTGGTACAGCTCTGCCAACAGTTCCATGTGTACCTGAACACCCAGCCCTGTCTCTAACCTGACCACCCAGCCCTGTCTCTAACCTGACCACCCAGCCCTGTCTCTAACCTGACCACCCAGCCCTGTCTCTAACCTGAACACCCAGCCCTGTCTCTAACCTGAACACCCAGCCCTGTCTCTAACCTGAACACCCAGCCCTGTCTCTAACCTGAACACCCAGCCCTGTCTCTAACCTGAACACCCAGCCCTGTCTCTAACCTGAACACCCAGCCCTGTCTCTAACCTGAACACCCAGCCCTGTCTCTAACCTGACCACCCAGCCCTGTCTCTAACCTGAACACCCAGCCCTGTCTCTAACCTGAACACCCAGCCCTGTCTCTAACCTGAACACCAAGCCCTGTCTCTAACCTGAACACCCAGCCCTGTCTCTAACCTGAACACCCAGCCCTGTCTCTAACCTGAACACCCAGCCCTGTCTCTAACCTGAACACCCAGCCCTGTCTCTAACCTGAACACCCAGCCCTGTCTCTAACCTGAACACCCAGCCCTGCCCCTAACCTCTAACGGTACCTGAACACCCAGCCCTGTCTCTAACCTGAACACCCAGCCCTGTCTCTAACCTGAACACCCAGCCCTGTCTCTAACCTGAACACCCAGCCCTGTCTCTAACCTGAACACCCAGCCCTGTCTCTAACCTGACCACCCAGCCCTGCCCCTAACCTCTAACGGTACCTGAACACCCAGCCGTGTCTCTAATCTCTCAAGGTACCTGAACACACAGGGGTCCTGTTGTGCACGGAGGAACCGCTGACTGGTTTGCCGTCGGTGGTGACACACCAGCAGTATCCTGTCAGAGTGTGACACTGCACCTGTAGAGAGCAGAAAGCACAGGACAGAGACAGGTGGGAAACAGGTACATGTATACTGGAGGGTCCATGACAATGGTGTCCCAAAATGTCCAGGTTTAAAAAAAAAAAAAAAAACAGAGAAAGTCTCCTATAATTCCTCCAACCGGGATTTTTGATTTCCTGCAAAGTTTCCCGGTGTTTTGCAATTGGCTCCCAGAGATGAAGACTCCTGAGAGAGACAGACCTGGGCGAAGGTTCCGTCCTCGTTGCATTCTGGGATGAAGATGGACCCCTGAGGTCTCTTAGCCTGCTCCAGAGCCTGATTCCTCTCCACCCTGCACTTAGACTGGCCTCCGTCTGAAATACAAACACAAGGACAGGTATACTGTACCTGTATTCATTCACCGTCACAGCATTCAAAACTACAGCTTGGAAGGTTGGTGGCTCCTTAATTAGGGAGGATGGGCTCGTGGTAAAGACCGGAGCAGAGTTGTTTCCAGGTGTTTGATTTACTACGTTCCAGACATTATTGAGCCTCCACTGAACTACAGGTACACCTGCCCTGCATTTACTGTCCCAGCATGCACAACCAGAGGACAGGTATACCTGCATTTACTGTCCCAGCATGCACAACCAGAGGACAGGTATACCTGCATTTACTGTCCCAGCATGCACAACCAGAGGACAGGTATACCTGCATTTACTGTCCCAGCATGCACAACCAGAGGACAGGTATACCTGCATTTACTGTCCCAGCATGCACAACCAGAGGACAGGTATACCTACATTTACTGTCCCAGCATGCACAACCAGAGGACAGGTATACCTGCATTTACTGTCCCAGCATGCACAACCAGAGGACAGGTATACCTGCATTTACTGTCCCAGCATGCACAACCAGAGAACAGGTATACCTGCATTTACTGTCCCAGCATGCACAACCAGAGGACAGGTATACCTGCATTTACTGTCCCAGCATGCACAACCAGAGAACAGGTATACCTGCATTCACTGTCCCAGCATGCACAACCAGAGGACAGGTATACCTGCATTTACTGTCCCAGCATGCACAACCAGAGGACAGGTATACCTGCATTTACTGTCCCAGCATGCACAACCAGAGGACAGGTACACCTGCATTTACTGTCCCAGCATGCACAACCAGAGGACAGGTATACCTGCATTTACTGTCCCAGCATGCACAACCAGAGGACAGGTATACCTGCATTTACTGTCCCAGCATGCACAACCAGAGGACAGGTATACCTGCATTTACTGTCCCAGCATGCACAACCAGAGGACAGGTATACCTACATTTACTGTCCCAGCATGCACAACCAGAGGACAGGTATACCTACATTTACTCTCCCAGCATGCACAACCAGAGGACAGGTATACCTGCATTTACTGTCCCAGCATGCACAACCAGAGGACAGGTATACCTGCATTTACTGTCCCAGCATGCACAACCAGAGGACAGGTATACCTACATTTACTGTCCCAGCATGCACAACCAGAGGACAGGTATACCTGCATTTACTGTCCCAGCATGCACAACCAGAGGACAGGTATACCTACATTTACTCTCCCAGCATGCACAACCAGAGGACAGGTATACCTACATTTACTGTCCCAGCATGCACAACCAGAGGACAGGTATACCTACATTTACTGTCCCAGCATGCACAACCAGAGGACAGGTATACCTGCATTTACTGTCCCAGCATGCACAACGGGTATAGAAAGGTAGGACCTTAATTTGATCAGTCTTTTGTTGCTTTGAATTCTTAAAATGTGTATTGTATTTTTTTTGTTTTAAAAATGCTTCTAAAGTTCGTTTTATATCCACTTTGAAATGTAAGACTTGATTTCCCCTAAAGAAAAATGTATCAACCCATACACAAATGTAAATGAATTATAAACTACATAATAGTTCTCATTTCCTGTGGTTGCAGGATACTCTTTCTGCTGTAACAAACTGGCTCAAATTAACATCCTAGATCTGTACTTGTATTAACTGAAACAACATCCCAACCCACTGGCTCACCTCTGCTAGCAACACACACTCTCTGTGCACCTACTTTATACTGACATCTCAACACTTAATTTGACAGTACATTCCAGACGTTTAAAAACATATTTACATGATTCCTTCGCCAGCAATGTTTAACATGTTTCGTACATTTGTATCATTCTATTCACAATGAAAGTGTTTAAAGCTCATTTTAGACCAATACATGCTTCCTGTAAGACCATATGATCTGTGACCCGTACATGGTGCAGACCACATCTCGGAGTCATTAGACCATATGATCTGTGACCCATACATGGTGCAGACCACATCTTGGGAGTCATTAGACCATATGATCTGTGACCCATACATGGTGCAGACCACATCTTGGGAGTCATTAGAACATATGATCTGTGACCCGTACATGGTGCAGACCACATCTTGGAAGTCATTAGACCATATGATCTGTGACCCGTACATGGTGCAGACCACATCTTGGGAGTCATTAGAACATATGATCTGTGACCCATACATGGTGCAGACCACATCTTGGGAGTCATTAGACCATATGATCTGTGACCCATACATGGTGCAGACCACATCTTGGTGTCATTAGACCATATGATCTGTGACCCGTACATGGTGCAGACCACATCTTGGGAGTCATTAGACCATATGATCTGTGACCCATACATGGTGCAGACCACATCTTGGGAGTCATTAGACCATATGATCTGTGACCCGTACATGGTGCAGACCACATCTTGGGAGTCATTAGACCATATGATCTGTGACCCATACATGGTGCAGACCACATCTTGGAGTCATTAGACCATATGATCTGTGACCCGTACATGGTGCAGACCACATCTTGGGAGTCATTAGAACATATGATCTGTGATCCGTACATGGTGCAGACCACATCTTGGGAGTCATTAGACCATATGATCTGTGACCCATACATGGTGCAGACCACATCTTGGAGTCATTAGACCATATGATCTGTGACCCGTACATGGTGCAGACCACATCTTGGGAGTCATTAGACCATATGATCTGTGACCCATACATGGTGCAGACCACATCTTGGAGTCATTAGACCATATGATCTGTGACCCGTACATGGTGCAGACCACATCTTGGGAGTCATTAGACCATATGATCTGTGACCCATACATGGTGCAGACCACATCTTGGAGTCATTAGACCATATGATCTGTGACCCGTACATGGTGCAGACCACATCTTGGAGTCATTAGACCATATGATCTGTGACCCGTACATGGTGCAGACCACATCTTGGAGTCATTAGACCATATGATCTGTGATCCGTACATGTTGCAGACCACATCTTGGAGTCATTAGACCATATGATCTGTGATCCGTACATGGTGCAGACTGTCGGCAGCGTAGCCTAGTGGTTAGAGCGTTGGACTAGTAACCAGAAGGTTGTGAGTTCAAACCCCCGAGCTGACAAGGTACAAATCTGTCGTTCTGCCCCGTCATTGAAAATAAGAATTTGTTCTTAACTGACTTGCCTGGTTAAATAAAGGTAAAAAAAAATAAATAAAAAAAAGACCACATCTTGGAGTCATTAGACCATATGATCTGTGACCCGTACATGGTGCAGACCACATCTTGGGAGTCATTAGACCATATGATCTGTGACCCATACATGGTGCAGACCACATCTTGGGAGTCATTAGACCATATGATCTGTGACCCATACATGGTGCAGACCACATCTTGGGAGTCATTAGACCATATGATCTGTGACCCGTACATGTTGCAGACCACATCTTGGGAGTCATTAGACCATATGATCTGTGACCCGTACATGTTGCAGACCACATCTTGGGAGTCATTAGACCATATGATCTGTGACCCGTACATGGTGCAGACCACATCTTGGGAGTCATTAGACCATATGATCTGTGACCCGTACATGGTGCAGACCACATCTTGGGAGTCATTAGACCATATGATCTGTGACCCGTACATGGTGCAGACCACATCTTGGGAGTCATTAGACCATATGATCTGTGACCCGTACATGGTGCAGACCATATGATCTGTGACCCGTACATGGTGCAGACCATATGATCTGTGACCCGTACATGGTGCAGACCACATCTTGGGAGTCATTAGACCATATGATCTGTGACCCGTACATGGTGCAGACCACATCTTGGGAGTCATTAGACCATATGATCTGTGACCCGTACATGGTGCAGACCATATGATCTGTGACCCGTACATGGTGCAGACCACATCTTGGGAGTCATTAGACCATATGATCTGTGACCCGTACATGGTGCAGACCACATCTTGGGAGTCATTAGACCATATGATCTGTGACCCGTACATGGTGCAGACCATATGATCTGTGACCCGTACATGGTGCAGACCACATCTTGGGAGTCATTAGACCATATGATCTGTGACCCGTACATGGTGCAGACCATATCTTGGGAGTCATTAGACCATATGATCTGTGACCCGTACATGGTGCAGACCACATCTTGGGAGTCATTAGACCATATGATCTGTGACCCATACATGGTGCAGACCACATCTTGGAGTCATTAGACCATATGATCTGTGACCCGTACATGGTGCAGACCACATCTTGGGAGTCATTAGAACATATGATCTGTGATCCGTACATGGTGCAGACCACATCTTGGGAGTCATTAGACCATATGATCTGTGACCCATACATGGTGCAGACCACATCTTGGAGTCATTAGACCATATGATCTGTGACCCGTACATGGTGCAGACCACATCTTGGGAGTCATTAGACCATATGATCTGTGACCCATACATGGTGCAGACCACATCTTGGAGTCATTAGACCATATGATCTGTGATCCGTACATGGTGCAGACTGTCGGCAGCGTAGCCTAGTGGTTAGAGCGTTGGACTAGTAACCAGAAGGTTGTGAGTTCAAACCCCCGAGCTGACAAGGTACAAATCTGTCGTTCTGCCCCTGAACAGGCAGTTAACCCACTGTTCCCAGGCCGTCATTGAAAATAAGAATTTGTTCTTAACTGACTTGCCTGGTTAAATAAAGGTAAAAAAAAATAAATAAAAAAAAGACCACATCTTGGAGTCATTAGACCATATGATCTGTGACCCGTACATGGTGCAGACCACATCTTGGGAGTCATTAGACCATATGATCTGTGACCCATACATGGTGCAGACCACATCTTGGGAGTCATTAGACCATATGATCTGTGACCCATACATGGTGCAGACCACATCTTGGGAGTCATTAGACCATATGATCTGTGACCCGTACATGTTGCAGACCACATCTTGGGAGTCATTAGACCATATGATCTGTGACCCGTACATGTTGCAGACCACATCTTGGGAGTCATTAGACCATATGATCTGTGACCCGTACATGGTGCAGACCACATCTTGGGAGTCATTAGACCATATGATCTGTGACCCGTACATGGTGCAGACCACATCTTGGGAGTCATTAGACCATATGATCTGTGACCCGTACATGGTGCAGACCACATCTTGGGAGTCATTAGACCATATGATCTGTGACCCGTACATGGTGCAGACCACATCTTGGGAGTCATTAGACCATATGATCTGTGACCCGTACATGGTGCAGACCATATGATCTGTGACCCGTACATGGTGCAGACCACATCTTGGGAGTCATTAGACCATATGATCTGTGACCCGTACATGGTGCAGACCACATCTTGGGAGTCATTAGACCATATGATCTGTGACCCGTACATGGTGCAGACCATATGATCTGTGACCCGTACATGGTGCAGACCACATCTTGGGAGTCATTAGACCATATGATCTGTGACCCGTACATGGTGCAGACCATATCTTGGGAGTCATTAGACCATATGATCTGTGACCCGTACATGGTGCAGACCACATCTTGGGAGTCATTAGACCATATGATCTGTGACCCATACATGGTGCAGACCACATCTTGGAGTCATTAGACCATATGATCTGTGACCCGTACATGGTGCAGACCACATCTTGGGAGTCATTAGACCATATGATCTGTGACCCGTACATGGTGCAGACCACATCTTGGAGTCATTAGACCATATGATCTGTGACCCGTACATGGTGCAGACCACATCTTGGGAGTCATTAGACCATATGATCTGTGACCCATACATGGTGCAGACCACATCTTGGGAGTCATTAGACCATATGATCTGTGACCCGTACATGGTGCAGACCACATCTTGGGAGTCATTAGACCATATGATCTGTGACCCGTACATGGTGCAGACCACATCTTGGGAGTCATTAGACCATATGATCTGTGACCCGTACATGGTGCAGACCATATGATCTGTGACCCATACATAGTGCAGACCATATGATCTGTGACCCGTACATGGTGCAGACCACATCTTGGGAGTCATTAGACCATATGATCTGTGACCCGTACATGGTGCAGACCATATCTTGGGAGTCATTAGACCATATGATCTGTGACCCGTACATGGTGCAGACCACATCTTGGCCTCATTATACTCCCTATTGTGTGCTCTAAAATATGGAGTATTTCTCAGGATTTTTTCTTAATATTAACAACATTTTATATATATATATATCTTGATGGTCCAGGGACCCCCTCCGATGCAAACCGGCAACCCAGGAACCCCAATCATACGTTAGTAAAACAATTGATGTCTATCAGGTGAATGATAATGGCAAGGAGAAGTAATCAACATTTTAAAATGAATAGATTTGGTAGGTAGTTTTTCATTATTTCAATCCCACATTAGGATTGGAAAAGGGGTCTGTTACTTTAGAAGACTAGGTAGCAGAGTGGGTTCTGTTACTTTAGAAGACTAGGTAGCAGAGTGGGTTCTGTTACTTTAGAAGACTAGGTAGCAGAGTGGGTTCTGATACTTTAGAAGACTAGGTAGCAGAGTGGGTTCTGATACTTTAGAAGACTAGGTAGCAGAGTGGGTTCTGATACTTTAGAAGACTAGGTAGCAGAGTGGGTTCTGTTACTTTAGAAGACTAGGTAGCAGAGTGGGTTCTGTTACTTTAGAAGACTAGGTAGCAGAGTGGGTTCTGTTACTTTAGAAGACTAGGTAGCAGAGTGGGTTCTGATACTTTAGAAGACTAGGTAGCAGAGTGGGTTCTGTTACTTTAGAAGACTAGGTAGCAGAGTGGGTTCTGATACTTTAGAAGACTAGGTAGCAGAGTGGGTTCTGATACTTTAGAAGACTAGGTAGCAGAGTGGGTTCTGTTACTTTAGAAGACTAGGTAGCAGAGTGGGTTCTGATACTTTAGAAGACTAGGTAGCAGAGTGGGTTCTGATACTTTAGAAGACTAGGTAGCAGAGTGGGTTCTGATACTTTAGAAGACTAGGTAGCAGAGTGGGTTCTGTTACTTTAGAAGACTAGGTAGCAGAGTGGGTTCTGATACTTTAGAAGACTAGGTAGCAGAGTGGGTTCTGTTACTTTAGAAGACTAGGTAGCAGAGTGGGTTCTGTTACTTTAGAAGACTAGGTAGCAGAGTGGGTTCTGTTACTTTAGAAGACTAGGTAGCAGAGTGGGTTCTGATACTTTAGAAGACTAGGTAGCAGAGTGGGTTCTGATACTTTAGAAGACTAGGTAGCAGAGTGGGTTCTGTTACTTTAGAAGACTAGGTAGCAGAGTGGGTTCTGTTACTTTAGAAGACTAGGTAGCAGAGTGGGTTCTGTTACTTTAGAAGACTAGGTAGCAGAGTGGGTTCTGTTACTTTAGAAGACTAGGTAGCAGAGTGGGTTCTGTTACTTTAGAAGACTAGGTAGCAGAGTGGGTTCTGATACTTTAGAAGACTAGGTAGCAGAGTGGGTTCTGATACTTTAGAAGACTAGGTAGCAGAGTGGGTTCTGATACTTTAGAAGACTAGGTAGCAGAGTGGGTTCTGATACTTTAGAAGACTAGGTAGCAGAGTGGGTTCTGATACTTTAGAAGACTAGGTAGCAGAGTGGGTTCTGATACTTTAGAAGACTAGGTAGCAGAGTGGGTTCTGATACTTTAGAAGACTAGGTAGCAGAGTGGGTTCTGATACTTTAGAAGACTAGGTAGCAGAGTGGGTTCTGATACTTTAGAAGACTAGGTAGCAGAGTGGGTTCTGATACTTTAGAAGACTAGGTAGCAGAGTGGGTTCTGATACTTTAGAAGACTAGGTAGCAGAGTGGGTTCTGATACTTTAGAAGACTAGGTAGCAGAGTGGGTTCTGATACTTTAGAAGACTAGGTAGCAGAGTGGGGTCTGTTACTTTAGAAGACTAGGTAGCAGAGTGGGTTCTGATACTTTAGAAGACTAGGTAGCAGAGTGGGTTCTGATACTTTAGAAGACTAGGTAGCAGAGTGGGTTCTGTTACTTTAGAAGACTAGGTAGCAGAGTGGGTTCTGTTACTTTAGAAGACTAGGTAGCAGAGTGGGTTCTGTTACTTTAGAAGACTAGGTAGCAGAGTGGGTTCTGATACTTTAGAAGACTAGGTAGCAGAGTGGGGTCTGTTACTTTAGAAGACTAGGTAGCAGAGTGGGTTCTGATACTTTAGAAGACTAGGTAGCAGAGTGGGTTCTGTTACTTTAGAAGACTAGGTAGCAGAGTGGGTTCTGTTACTTTAGAAGACTAGGTAGCAGAGTGGGGTCTGTTACTTTAGAAGACTAGGTAGCAGAGTGGGTTCTGATACTTTAGAAGACTAGGTAGCAGAGTGGGGTCTGTTACTTTAGAAGACTAGGTAGCAGAGTGGGTTCTGATACTTTAGAAGACTAGGTAGCAGAGTGGGTTCTGATACTTTAGAAGACTAGGTAGCAGAGTGGGTTCTGTTACTTTAGAAGACTAGGTAGCAGAGTGGGTTCTGTTACTTTAGAAGACTAGGTAGCAGAGTGGGTTCTGATACTTTAGAAGACTAGGTAGCAGAGTGGGTTCTGATACTTTAGAAGACTAGGTAGCAGAGTGGGGTCTGTTACTTTAGAAGACTAGGTAGCAGAGTGGGTTCTGATACTTTAGAAGACTAGGTAGCAGAGTGGGTTCTGATACTTTAGAAGACTAGGTAGCAGAGTGGGGTCTGATACTTTAGAAGACTAGGTAGCAGAGTGGGTTCTGATACTTTAGAAGACTAGGTAGCAGAGTGGGTTCTGATACTTTAGAAGACTAGGTAGCAGAGTGGGTTCTGATACTTTAGAAGACTAGGTAGCAGAGTGGGTTCTGTTACTTTAGAAGACTAGGTAGCAGAGTGGGTTCTGATACTTTAGAAGACTAGGTAGCAGAGTGGGTTCTGTTACTTTAGAAGACTAGGTAGCAGAGTGGGTTCTGATACTTTAGAAGACTAGGTAGCAGAGTGGGTTCTGTTACTTTAGAAGACTAGGTAGCAGAGTGGGTTCTGTTACTTTAGAAGACTAGGTAGCAGAGTGGGTTCTGATACTTTAGAAGACTAGGTAGCAGAGTGGGTTCTGATACTTTAGAAGACTAGGTAGCAGAGTGGGTTCTGTTACTTTAGAAGACTAGGTAGCAGAGTGGGTTCTGATACTTTAGAAGACTAGGTAGCAGAGTGGGTTCTGATACTTTAGAAGACTAGGTAGCAGAGTGGGTTCTGATACTTTAGAAGACTAGGTAGCAGAGTGGGTTCTGTTACTTTAGAAGACTAGGTAGCAGAGTGGGTTCTGATACTTTAGAAGACTAGGTAGCAGAGTGGGTTCTGTTACTTTAGAAGACTAGGTAGCAGAGTGGGTTCTGTTACTTTAGAAGACTAGGTAGCAGAGTGGGTTCTGTTACTTTAGAAGACTAGGTAGCAGAGTGGGTTCTGTTACTTTAGAAGACTAGGTAGCAGAGTGGGTTCTGTTACTTTAGAAGACTAGGTAGCAGAGTGGGTTCTGTTACTTTAGAAGACTAGGTAGCAGAGTGGGGTCTGTTACTTTAGAAGACTAGGTAGCAGAGTGGGTTCTGTTACTTTAGAAGACTAGGTAGCAGAGTGGGTTCTGTTACTTTAGAAGACTAGGTAGCAGAGTGGGGTCTGTTACTTTAGAAGACTAGGTAGCAGAGTGGGTTCTGTTACTTTAGAAGACTAGGTAGCAGAGTGGGTTCTGTTACTTTAGAAGACTAGGTAGCAGAGTGGGTTCTGTTACTTTAGAAGACTAGGTAGCAGAGTGGGGTCTGTTACTTTAGAAGACTAGGTAGCAGAGTGGGTTCTGTTACTTTAGAAGACTAGGTAGCAGAGTGGGTTCTGTTACTTTAGAAGACTAGGTAGCAGAGTGGGTTCTGTTACTTTAGAAGACTAGGTAGCAGAGTGGGTTCTGTTACTTTAGAAGACTAGGTAGCAGAGTGGGTTCTGTTACTTTAGAAGACTAGGTAGCAGAGTGGGGTCTGTTACTTTAGAAGAAATTGAACATTTTATACATGTAAAAGGTCATTAACCAATCACAGCCCTCCCGTAGGATTTCAGATTCAGCAAATCACCAGCAGTTCACGTGGACCTGGCCTGGGCTTGAGTTCAACAGCTCTGTCCGCGTTGTGGATGTGACTGAAATGGCACCCTATTCCCTATATAGTGCACTACTTTAGACCAGAGCCCTATTCCCTATATAGTGCACTACTTTAGACCAGAGCCCTATTCCCTATATAGTGCACTACTTTAGACCAGAGACCCTATTCCCTATATAGTGCACTACTTTAGACCAGCGCCCCCAAAGACAGAAATATTACTAGAGACAGACAGACAGACAGACAGACAGGCAGGCAGGCAGGCAGGCAGGCAGGCAGACAGACCTTCCAGTTCCAGGTTCTTCCCCTCTGAGACTGATGTTGGAGCAGGAACTACTGGAAGCTGGTCAATCCTCACCGAGTTTTTACCTGAAACACAAAAGACCAGCCACAATGTGAGTGTGAGTGTGTGTGTGTGTGTGTGTGTGTGTGTGTGCGTTTGCTTGTGTGCGTGTGCGCATGCGCGTGCGCGTGCGTGTGTGTGTATAGCGCTCCTACACAATGTATGTATGTGGGTCTCAGCCTCACCTCGACATCGTCCGCGGTGTGCCAGCGTCAGAGAACGGTCCTTGCAGCGCGCCCTCTGCAGGTCACAGCCGGTATCGTAGCTCCGCCCATCAGAGCCACACACCGGCTTGCCCTGTGTCCGGGAACAGATGATCCCACAGTGGGTCTCCCTGTCTCCTATCAGCCACTGTTGGGGAAACGCCACAGAATTACAACGAGTAGAATGGGCTGGACATCCACATTCAAGTCAATGATGCCATGCCATAATGGATAGACTTGTCTGACAGCCATTTTGAGTCTGTCCCATAGAGAATGATAGATGACTCTAGTGGCCAAAAGGACATATTAGTATGGGCAGAACGATTCAGGGCTTCCACCCATTTTAATGAAGTCAACTGGGTGAGAGTTCGAGTCATGTCCAACCGGGCTATCGGGAGGGATCTGCCAATCATGAATAAAAAAAATGTACTACTTCAAAATGGAGATAGCCTCAATGGAGCTGCCCATGCTGTCACAGCCTGTATAATGGCACAGAAACAAAGACAAGTCCTCCATTTATCTCTACTGTCTGTCTCCATGGAGGCAAAGCAGGAAGTTCAGTATTCAGTCTGCTTTTTATTAACATTCAAATCAACTGACATTCAATTTTAATGAGGAACAGCACTGTCACAGCCAGCACAGCAGGGCCTGGAAAACAACACAGCCAGCACAGTTAGGCCTGGAGAACACAGCCAGCACAGTTAGGCCTGGAACAACACAGCCAGCACAGTTAGGCCTGGAGAACACAGCCAGCACAGTCAGGCCTGGAGAACACAGCCAGCACAGTTAGGCCTGGAGAACACAGCCAGCACAGTTAGGCCTGGAGAACACAGCCAGCACAGTTAGGCCTGGAGAACACAGCCAGCACAGTTAGGCCTGGAGAACCTGCCAGCACAGTTAGGCCTGGAACAACACAGCCAGCACAGTTAGGCCTGGACCAACACAACCAGCACAGTTAGGCCTGGAGAACACAGCCAGCACAGTTAGGCCTGGACCAACACAGTTAGGCCTGGAGAACACAGCCAGCACAGTTAGGCCAGGAACAACACAGCCAGTTAGGCCTGGAACAACACAGCCAGCACAGTTAGGCCTGGAGAACACAGCCAGCACAGTTAGGCCTGGAACAACACAGCCAACACAGTTAGGCCTGGAGAACACAGCCAGCACAGTTAGGCCTGGAGAACACAGCCAACACAGTTAGGCCTGGAACAACACAGTCAACACAGTTAGGCCTGGAGAACACAGCCAACACAGTTAGGCCTGGAACAACACAGTCAACACAGTTAGGCCTGGAACAACACAGCCAGTTAGGCCTGGAACAACACAGCCAGTTAGGCCTGGAACAACACAGCCAGTTAGGCCTGGAACAACACAGCCAGTTAGGCCTGGAACAACACAGCCAGTTAGGCCTAGAACAACACAGCCAGTTAGGCCTGGAACAACACAGCCAGTTAGGCCTGGAACAACACAGCCAGTTAGGCCTGGAACAACACAGCCAGTTAGGCCTGGAACAACACAGCCAGTTAGACCTGGAACAACACAGCCAGTTAGGCCTGGAACAACACAGCCAGTTAGGCCTGGAACAACACAGCCAGTTAGGCCTGGAACAACACAGCCAGTTAGGCCTGGAACAACACAACCACTTAGGCCTGGAACAACACAGCCAGTTAGGCCTGGAACAACACAGCCAGTTAGGCCTGGAACAACACAGCCAGTTAGGCCCGGAACAACACAGCCAGTTAGGCCTGGAACAACACAGCCAGTTAGGCCTGGAACAACACAGCCAGTTAGGCCTGGAACAACACAGCCAGTTAGGCCTGGAACAACACAGCCAGTTAGGCCCAGAACAACACAGCCAGTTAGACCTGGAACAACACAGCCAGTTAGGCCTGGAACAACACAGCCAGTTAGGCCTGGAACAACACAGCCAGTTAGGCCTGGAACAACACAGACAGTTAGGCCCGGAACAACACAGCCAGTTAGGCCTGGAACAACACAACCAGTTAGGCCTGTAACAACACAGCCAGTTAGACCTGGAACAACACAGCCAACACAGTTAGGCCTAGAACAACACAGACAGTTAGGCCTAGAACAACACAGCCAGTTAGGCCTGGAACAACACAGCCAGTTAGGCCTAGAACAACACAGACAGTTAGGCCTGGAACAACACAGCCAACACAGTTAGGCCTAGAACAACACAGCCAGTTAGGCCTAGAACAACACAGCCAGTTAGGCCTGGAACAACACAGACAGTTAGGCCTGGAACAACACAGCCAACACAGTTAGGCCTAGAACAACACAGCCAGTTAGGCCTAGAACAACACAGACAGTTAGGCCTGGAACAACACAGCCAACACAGTTAGGCCTAGAACAACACAGCCAGTTAGGCCTAGAACAACACAGACAGTTAGGCCTGGAACAACACAGCCAGTTAGGCCCGGAACAACACACCCAGTTAGGCCTGGAACAACACAGCCAGTTAGGCCTAGAACAACACAGACAGTTAGGCCTGGAACAACACAGCCAACACAGTTAGGCCTAGAACAACACAGCCAGTTAGGCCTAGAACAACACAGACAGTTAGGCCTGGAACAACACAGCCAGTTAGACCTGGAACAACACAGCCAACACAGTTAGGCCTAGAACAACACAGCCAGTTAGGCCTAGAACAACACAGACAGTTAGGCCTGGAACAACACAGCCAACACAGTTAGGCCTAGAACAACACAGCCAGTTAGGCCTAGAACAACACAGACAGTTAGGCCTGGAACAACACAGACAGTTAGGCCTGGAACAACACAGCCAGTTAGGCCTGGAACAACACAGCCAACACAGTTAGGCCTGGAACAACACAGCCAGTTAGGCCTGGAACAACACAGCCAGTTAGGCCTGGAACAACACAGCCAACACAGTTAGGCCTAGAACTGGCACCTTTCTGCTGCATTTCGAAGATGGTGGTAGAAAATAAACGGTTCATACCCAAGAAGACTCAAGGCTGTAATAACTGCCAAAGATTATTCAACAAAGAACTGAGTAAAGGGTCTGAATACTTCTGTAAATGTGATATTTCTGGTTTTGCTTTGTCAGTCAACCAGTCAGTCAACCAATCAACCAGTCATCCAATCAATCAGTCAACCAGAATATCAGTCAACCAGTTAGTCAACCAACCAGTTAGTCAACCAACCAGTCAACCAACCAGTCAACCAGTCAGTCAACCAATCAGTAAATCAGTCAACCAGTCAGTCAGTAAATCAGTCAACCAGTCAATCAACCAGTCAACCAGTCGACCAGTTAATCATATCAAATCAAATCAGTCAACCAGTCAACCAGTCAGTCAACCAGTCAACCAGTCGACCAGTTCATCAAATCAAATCAAATCAGTCAACCAGTCACCCAGTCGACCAGTCAATCAAATCAAATCAAATCAGTCAACCAGTCAATCAACCAGTTGCCAGAGCTAGTCCGTTGGTTCCAAGATGAAATCCTTGTTTCTACGGTCCACAGGACCTTTCTTATTTCACTGACACCTGCTGCCATCTGCCAGCGTTACCCATCAGCCCAGCGAAGTCCAGATAACACACATAGCAATGACCCCACAGTGAGTCTGATGTACTGCCAGTGCAAAGGAAGAGTATAACGTCTGGACATACAGTATGCCACATTCATTCAACATCATACAGATCACCAGTTAAAGCAATTGTACTGTACATCCCAAATGGTACACTATTCCCTAAATACTACACTACTTTAGACCAGGGCCCAAGTAGTGTACTATATTAAATAAAGGTGAAAGAGAAAAAGAAGAAAAAATGTATATATTTATATACGGAATTGTGTGCTATTTGGGAAGAAGACAAAGTCTACAGTGAAGAAAAGACAGAAGGTTATCCTTACATATTAATAAAAGACAGTGAGAACTCAACTTTCAATGCAATGTCCAAAATAAAGAGCTTTTGATGCCACTGAGGTCCTGGAGATGGAGAGCCATAGAGGTCTGATTTAACAGACTGAGAGCCATAGAGGTCTGGATTAACAGACTGAGAGCCATAGAGGTCTGGTTTAACAGACTGAGAGCCATAGAAGTCTGGTTTAACAGACTGAGAGCCATAGAGGTCTGGATTAACAGACTGAGAGCCATAGAGGTCTGGATTAACAGACTGAGAGCCATAGAAGTCTGTTTTAACAGACTGAGAGCCATAGAGGTCTGGATTAACAGACTGAGAGCCATAGAGGTCTGGTTTAACAGACTGAGAGCCATAGAGGTCTGGATTAACAGACTGAGAGCCATAGAGGTCTGGATTAAGAGCCATAGAGGTCTGGATTAACAGACTGAGAGCCATAGAGGTCTGGTTTAACAGACTGAGAGCCATAGAGGTCTGATTTAACAGACTGAGAGCCATAGAGGTCTGGTTTAACAGACTGAGAGCCATAGAGGTCTGGATTAACAGACTGAGAGCCATAGAGGTCTGGATTAACAGACTGAGAGCCATAGAAGTCTGTTTTAACAGACTGAGAGCCATAGAGGTCTGGTTTAACAGACTGAGAGCCATAGAAGTCTGGTTTAACAGACTGAGAGCCATAGAGGTCTGGTTTAACAGACTGAGAGCCATAGAGGTCTGGATTAACAGACTGAGAGCCATAGAGGTCTGGATTAACAGACTGAGAGCCATAGAAGTCTGTTTTAACAGACTGAGAGCCATAGAAGTCTGGTTTAACAGACTGAGAGCCATAGAGGTCTGTTTTAACAGACTGAGAGCCATAGAGGTCTGTTTTAACAGACTGAGAGCCATAGAGGTCTGTTTTAACAGACTGAGAGCCATAGAAGTCTGGTTTAACAGACTGAGAGCCATAGAGGTCTGTTTTAACAGACTGAGAGCCATAGAAGTCTGGTTTAACAGACTGACATCATCAGAGGAGGTTTGGTTTAACAGACTGACAGAGAGACAATGGGGGGAGGGATGGGTGCACTAATGTTCCTTAAACACTGACAGATAAACATGTCAACAAACAAACAAACCCTTCCAGGAACCACGGGAACCACACCTCACAATACAATCAGTCAAGGAGAGGATCCTCATTCTGTTAAGTCCCAGACACAATCTCAACTCTCTCAGGGGTTCAATCATCTGTTAAATCCCAGACACAATCTCAACTCTGTTAGAGGTTCAATCACCTGTTAAGTCCCAGACACAATCTCAACTCTGTTAGAGGTTCAATCACCTGTTAAGTCCCAGACACAATCTCAACTCTCTCAGAGGAATTACATACAGTTAAAGTCAGAAGTTTACATACACCTTAGCAAAATACATTTAAACTTAGTTTTTCAAAAAATTCCCTGTCTTAGGTCGGTTAGGATCAACACTTTATTTAAAGAATGTGAAATGTCAGAATAATAGAAGAGAGAATGATTTAATTCAGCTTTTATTTATTTCATCACATTCCCAGTGGGTCAGAAGTTTCCATACAATCAATTAGTATTTGGTAGCATTGCCTTTAAATTGTTTAACTTGGGTCAAACATTTAGCCTTCCACAAGTTTCCCACATTAATTTGGGTGAATTTTGGCCGATTCCCCCTGACAGAGCTGGTGTAACTGAGTAAGGTTTGTAGGCCTCCTTGCTCGCACACTTTTTCAGTTCTGCCCACACATTTTCTATAGAATTGAGGTCAGGGCTTTGTGATGGCCACTCCAATACCTTGACTTTGTTGTCCTTAAGCCATTTTGCCACAACTTTGGAAGTATGCTTGGGGTCATTGTCCATTTGGAAGACCCATTTGTGCCCGAGCTTTAACTTCTGATGTGTTGAGATGTTGCTTCAATATATCCACATAATTTTGCCTCCTCATGAAACCATCTATTTTTCTATTTTGTGAAGTGCACCAGTCCCTCCTGCAGCAAAGCACCCCCACAACATGATGCTGCCACCCCCGTGCTTCATGGTTGGGATGGTGTCTTCAGCTTGCAAGCCTCCCCCTTTTTCCTCCAAACATAACGATGGCCATTATGGCCAAACAATTCTATTTTTGTTTCATCAGACTAGAGGACATTTCTCCCAAAAGTACAATCTTTGTCCCCATGTGCAGTTGCAAACCGTAGTCTGGCTTTTTTATGGCGGTTTTAGAGCAGTGGCTTCTTCCTTGCTGAGCTGCCTTTCAGGTTATGTCATTATAGGACTTGTTTTACTGTGGATATAGATACTTTTGTACCTGTTTCCTCCAGCATCTTCACAAGGTCCTTTGCTGTTCTGGGATTGATTTGCACTTTCACACCAAAGTACGTTCATCTCTAGGAGACAGAACGCGTCTCCTTCCTGAGCGGTATGACGGCTGTGTGGTCCCATGGTGTTTATACTTGCGTACCATTGTTTGTACACATGAACGTGGTACATCCACAGGTACACCTCCAATTAACTCAAATGATTTTCTGGAATTTTCCAGTTAGCCTATCAGAAGCTTCTAAAGCCATGACATTATTTTCTGGAATTTTCCAAGCTGTTTAAAGGCACAGTCAACTTAGTGTATGTAAACTTCTGACCCACTGGAATTGTGATACAGTGAATTATAAGTGAAATAATCTGTCTGTAAACAATTGTTGGAAAAATGACTTGTGTCAAGCACAAAGTAGATGTCCTAACCGACTTGCCAAAACTATAGTTTGTTAACAAGAAATTTGTGGAGTGGTTGAAAAATGAGTTTTAATGACGCCAACCTAAGTGTATGTAAACCTCCGACATCGACTGTACAACACCAACCGTAGGAAGGAGGGCCGTTCTTCAACTACCTCATTGATATCTGCTTTAAAACAGGCTAAACATCAGAAACCCAGAGACAAACAGCTTCATGTATCAATACATAGCCAAGGCTATACTGGCCACGGTGTGAACGTGTCCCAAATGACACTCAGTCCCTATAAGCCCTGGTCAAAAAGTAGTTCACTAAATCCAAAAAAAACAGAGTACCATTAGGAACACGCACTGTGTGACGGCAGAACAACTACTTAGCTTCTCCCTCGTGTAAACAGGATGAACCTGAGCTGTCTTCGTTTCTTACCAGAAGTTGCTCAAACCGTCAAGCCAGGAGAAATGTGATCTGGTGGGGGTTTGTTATTGGCATGTCCCCCCCCCCCCCCACCCACCCCCTCTCTCTGACAGTAAGAGTTAAAAATGTAAACACACCACTCAGGCTATGAGGGGAGCGTCCAGGGGAGTCGTTTATGATGCTACGTCCCAAATGGCACCCTATTCCCTCTCATAGGGTCCTGGTCAAAAGTAGTGCACTATATAGGGAACAGGGTGCCATTTGGGGTGCACCCATAATGGTTTGATCCGGGGCCATTGCGACTCAACCAGACAGATACTGACCTCAGCCAGGCCTGGAGACCCCCCCACCCCCACCTCTGTCAGACACACTTGAAGCCTTCTTGCTCTCCTCCTCTCCTCTCCCCTCTCCTTTCTCCCCCTGTCCTCTCTCCTCCTCTCTCCTCCTCTCTCCTCTAATCTCCTCTCCTTTCTCTCCCTCTCTCTTCTCTCCTCTCCTCTCCTCTCCACTCCCCTCTGCCTTCTCCCCCTGTCCTCTCTCCTCCTCTCCTCTCTCCTCCCCTCTCCTTTTCTCTCGCCGTCTTCTCTCCCCTCCTCCTCTCTCCTCTCCTCTCCTCCTTTCCTTTCCTCTCCTCTCTTCTCTCCTCTCCTCTTTTCTTTTCCTCTCCTCTTCTCCTCTCCTCTCTCCTCTCCTCCCCTCTCCTCTTCTCTCCCAGTCTTCTCTCCTCTCCTTTCCTCTCCTCCTCTCTCCTCTCCTCTCCTCTCCACCTCCTCTCCTCTCCTCTTCTCTCCTCTCCTCTCCTCTCCTCTCCTCTCCTCTTCTCTCCCAGTCTTCTCTCCTCTCCTTTCCTCACCTCTCCTCCTGTCTCCTCCTCTCTCCTCTCCTCCCCTCCTCTCCTCTCCTCCCTTCTTCTCCTCGCTCCTCCTCTCCTCTCCTCTCTCCTCCCCTCTCCTCTTCTCTCCCTGTCTTCTCTCCTCTCCCCTCCTCTCCTCCTCTCCTCCCCTCTTCTCCTCACTCCTCCTCTCCTCTCTCCTCTTCTCCTCCCCTCCTCTCTCCTCTCCTCTCCCCTCTTCTCTTCTCTTCTCTTCTCTCCTCCTCTCCTCTCCTCTCTCTTTTCTCCTCTCCTCTCCTCTCCTCTCCTCTCCACTCCCCTCTGCCTTCTCCCCCTGTCCTCTCTCCTCCTCTCCTCTCTCCTCCCCTCTCCTTTTCTCTCCCAGTCTTCTCTCCTCTCCTCCTCTCTTCTCTCCTCTTTTCCTTTCCTCTCCTCTCTCCTCTTCTCTCCCCTCTCCTCCCCTCTCCTCTTCTCTCCCCGTCTTCTCTCCTCTCCTTTCCTCTCCTCCTCTCTCCTCTCCTCTCCTCTCCTCTCCTCTCCTCTCATCTCTTCTCTCCTCCTCTCCTCTCCTCTCCCCTCCTCTCCTCTCCCGTTCTCCTCTCCTCTCCTCTCCTCTCCTCTTCTCTCCTCTCCTTTCCTCTCCTCTCCTCCTGTCTCCTCCTCTCTCCTCTCCTCCCCTACTCTCCTCCCCTCTTCTCCTCGCTCCTCCTCTCCTCTCCTCTCCTCTCTCCTCCCCTCTCCTCTTCTCTCCCCATCTCCTCTTCTCTCCCCGTCTTCTCTCCTCTCCCCTCTACTCTCCTCTCCTCCCCTCTTCTCCTCGCTCCTCCTCTCCTCTCTCCTCTTCTCTCCCCTCTCCTCTTCTCTCCTCTCCTCTTCTCCTCCCCTCCTCTCTCCTCTCCTCTCCTCCCTCTGTCCTCCCCTCTTCTCTTCTCTTCTCTCCTCCTCTCCTCTCCTCTCCTCTCCTCTCCTCTCCTCTCCTCTCCTTTCCTCTCTCCTCCTCTCCTCTCTCCTCCCCTCTCCTCTTCTCTCCCCTCTCCTCCCCTCTCCTCTTCTCTCATCTCCTCTTCTCCTCTCCTCCTCTCCTCTCCTCTCCTCTCCTCCCTCTCTCTTCTCCTCTTCTCTCCTCCTCTCCTCTCCTCTTCTCTCCCAGTCTTCTCTCCTCTCATTTCCTCTCCTCCCCTCTCCTGCCCTCTCCTCACCTCTCCTGCTCTCTCCTCTCTCCTCCCCTCTTCTCCTCTCCTCTCTCCTCCCCTCTCCTCTTCTCTCCCAGTCTTCTCTCCTCTCATTTCCTCTCCTCTCCTCTCCTCTCCTAGTCTTCTCTTCTCTCCTCTCCTCTCATGTCTTCTCCTCTCCTCTCATCTCCTCTTCTCTCCTCTCATTTCCTCTCCTCTCCTCTCCTCTTCTCTCCCAGTCTTCTCTCCTCTCATTTCCTCCCCTCTTCTCTCCTCCCCTCTCCTCCTCTCCTCTCCCCAACTCATAAAACAAGTGAAATACAACCCCATTGTGCAACCATTACAGCATGACTGAAATGCTCTTTTTCCCATCACTGGCAACAAGATGTATGTCATTCGGAGCCCAGTTGAACAATAACCATGAAGAAATAACACGTAAAAGAGAACCATCACTTCTAAGCCGTTTCTGACTATCTTCAAATGTTGAACAAAGAAAAAAATATATAAATATAAAATATATCATGTCAAAGCCAATAAAGTATTTTTGTTTTAAATCGGAACGCTTCCAAAACCACATCGTTTGTTCTAAAGCTATAAAATTAAAAGTTTCCAATTGATTTTATAAGTATATATCTTGGATAGGGTTCATTTAATTGGACAGTTTTTCTCAGAAAATTCAACTATAACAACAAAATACGTGAAATAATTTAGAGTATTTCCACTGTGATAGTAAATAATTCTGTTATAGGGTCTAAACCTCTAAAAGGGGTCAGCAGCATGTTAACTAGCAGTAGAAACCTCTAAAAGGGGTCAGCAGAATGTTAACTAGCAGTAGAAACCTCTAAAAGGGGTCAGCAGCATGTTGTTAACTAGCAGTAGAAACCTCTATAAGGGGGCAGCAGCATGTTGTTAACTAGCAGTAGAAACCTCTATAAGGGGTCAGCAGCATGTTGTTAACTAGCAGTAGAAACCTCTATAAGGGGGCAGCAGCATGTTGTTAACTAGCAGTAGAAACCTCTAAAAGGGGTCAGCAGCATGTTAACTAGCAGTAGAAACCTCTAAAAGGGGTCAGCAGCATGTTGTTAACTAGCAGTAGAAACCTCTAAAAGGGGTCAGCAGCATGTTGTTAACTAGCAGTAGAAACCTCTAAAAGGGGTCAGCAGCATGTTAACTAGCAGTAGAAACCTCTAAAAGGGGTCAGCAGCATGTTGTTAACTAGCAGTAGAAACCTCTAAAAGGGGTCAGCAGCATGTTGTTAACTAGCAGTAGAAACCTCTATAAGGGGTCAGCAGCATGTTGTTAACTAGCAGTAGAAACCTCTAAAAGGGGGCAGCAGCATGTTGTTAACTAGCAGTAGAAACCTCTATAAGGGGTCAGCAGCATGTTGTTAACTAGCAGTAGAAACCTCTATAAGGGGTCAGCAGCATGTTAACTAGCAGTAGAAACCTCTAAAAGGGGTCAGCAGAATGTTAACTAGCAGTAGAAACCTCTAAAAGGGGTCAGCAGCATGTTGTTAACTAGCAGTAGAAACCTCTATAAGGGGGCAGCAGCATGTTGTTAACTAGAAGTAGAAACCTCTATAAGGGGTCAGCAGCATGTTGTTAACTAGCAGTAGAAACCTCTATAAGGGGGCAGCAGCATGTTGTTAACTAGCAGTAGAAACCTCTAAAAGGGGTCAGCAGCATGTTAACTAGCAGTAGAAACCTATAAAAGGGGTCAGCAGCATGTTGTTAACTAGCAGTAGAAACCTCTAAAAGGGGTCAGCAGCATGTTGTTAACTAGCAGTAGAAACCTCTAAAAGGGGTCAGCAGCATGTTAACTAGCAGTAGAAACCTCTAAAAGGGGTCAGCAGCATGTTGTTAACTAGCAGTAGAAACCTCTAAAAGGGGTCAGCAGCATGTTGTTAACTAGCAGTAGAAACCTCTATAAGGGGTCAGCAGCATGTTGTTAACTAGCAGTAGAAACCTCTAAAAGGGGGCAGCAGCATGTTGTTAACTAGCAGTAGAAACCTCTATAAGGGGTCAGCAGCATGTTGTTAACTAGCAGTAGAAACCTCTATAAGGGGTCAGCAGCATGTTAACTAGCAGTAGAAACCTCTAAAAGGGGTCAGCAGCATGTTGTTAACTAGCAGTGGAAACCTCTAAAAGGGGTCAGCAGCATGTTAACTAGCAGTAGAAACCTCTAAAAGGGGTCAGCAGCATGTTGTTAACTAGCAGTGGAAACCTCTAAAAGGGGTCAGCAGCATGTTGTTAACTAGCAGTAGAAACCTCTAAAAGGGGTCAGCAGCATGTTGTTAACTAGCAGTAGAAACCTCTAAAAGGGGTCAGCAGCATGTTGTTAACTAGCAGTAGAAACCTCTAAAAGGGGGCAGCAGCATGTTAACTAGCAGTAGAAACCTCTAAAAGGGGGCAGCAGCATGTTAACTAGCAGTAGAAACCTCTAAAAGGGGTCAGCAGCATGTTGCTAACTAGCAGTAGAAACCTCTAAAAGGGGTCAGCAGCATGTTGTTAACTAGCAGTAGAAACCTCTAAAAGGGGTCAGCAGCATGTTGTTAACTAGCAGTAGAAACCTCTAAAAGGGGTCAGCAGCATGTTGTTAACTAGCAGTACAAACCTCTATAAGGGATCAGCAGCATGTTGTTAACTAGCAGTAGAAACCTCTATAAGGGGGCAGCAGCATGTTAACTAGCAGTAGAAACCTCTAAAAGGGGTCAGCAGCATGTTGTTAACTAGCAGTAGAAACCTCTAAAAGGGGTCAGCAGCATGTTGTTAACCAGCAGTAGAAACCTCTAAAAGGGGGCAGCAGCATGTTAACTAGCAGTAGAAACCTCTAAAAGGGTTCAGCAGCATGTTGTTAACTAGCAGTAGAAACCTCTAAAAGGGATCAGCAGCAGCATGTTAACTAGCAGTAGAAACCTCTAAAAGGGGTCAGCAGCATGTTGTTAACTAGCAGTAGAAACCTCTATAAGGGGTCAGCAGCATGTTAACTAGCAGTAGAAACCTCTAAAAGGGGTCAGCAGCATGTTGTTAACTAGCAGTAGAAACCTCTAAAAGGGATCAGCAGCAGCATGTTAACTAGCAGTAGAAACCTCTAAAAGGGGTCAGCAGCATGTTGTTAACTAGCAGTAGAAACCTCTATAAGGGGGCAGCAGCATGTTAACTAGCAGTAGAAACCTCAATAAGGGGCCAGTAGCATGTTGCTAACTAGCAGTAGAAACCTCTAAAAGGGGTCAGCAGCCTGTTGTTAACTATCAGTAGAAACCTCTAAAGGGGTCAGCAGCATGTTGTTAACTAGCAGTAGAAACCTCTAAAAGGGGTCAGTAGCATGTTGCTAACTAGCAGTAGAAACCTCTAAAAGGGGTCAGCAGCATGTTGTTAACTAGCAGTAGAAACCTCTAAAAGGGGTCAGTAGCATGTTGCTAACTAGCAGTAGAAACCTCTAAAAGGGGTCAGCAGCATGTTGTTAACTAGCAGTAGAAACCTCTAAAAGGGGGCAGCAGCATGTTGTTAACTAGCAGTAGAAACCTCTAAAAGGGGGCAGCAGCATGTTAACTAGCAGTAGAAACCTCTAAAAGGGGGCAGCAGCATGTTAACTAGCAGTAGAAACCTCTATAAGGGGGCTGCAGCATGTTAACTAGCAGTAGAAACCTCTATAAGGGGTCAGCAGCATGTTGTTAACTAGCAGTAGAAACCTCTAAAAGGGGTCAGCAGCATGTTGTTAACTAGCAGTAGAAACCTCTAAAAGGGGTCAGCAGCATGTTGTTAACTAGCAGTAGAAACCTCTAAAAGGGGTCAGCAGCATGTTGTTAACTAGCAGTAGAAACCTCTAAAAGGGGTCAGCAGCATGTTAACTAGCAGTAGAAACCTCTAAAGGGGTCAGCAGCATGTTAACTAGCAGTAGAAACCTCTAAAGGGGTCAGCAGCATGTTAACTAGCAGTAGAAACCTCTAAAAGGGGTCAGCAGCATGTTGTTAACTAGCAGTAGAAACCTCTAAAAGGGGTCAGCAGCATGTTGTTAACTAGCAGTAGAAACCTCTATAAGGGATCAGCAGCATGTTGTTAACTAGCAGTAGAAACCTCTAAAAGGGGTCAGCAGCATGTTAACTAGCAGTAGAAACCTCTAAAAGGGGTCAGCAGCATGTTAACTAGCAGTAGAAACCTCTAAAAGGGGTCAGCAGCATGTTAACTAGCAGTAGAAACCTCTAAAAGGGGTCAGCAGCATGTTAACTAGCAGTAGAAACCTCTAAAAGGGGTCAGCAGCATGTTAACTAGCAGTAGAAACCTCTATAAGGGGTCAGCAGCATGTTAACTAGCAGTAGAAACCTCTATAAGGGATCAGCAGCATGTTGTTAACTAGCAGTAGAAACCTCTAAAAGGGGTCAGCAGCATGTTGTTAACTAGCAGTAGAAACCTCTAAAAGGGGTCAGCAGCATGTTAACTAGCAGTAGAAACCTCTAAAAGGGGTAAGCAGCATGTTGTTAACTAGCAGTAGAAACCTCTAAAAGGGGGCAGCAGCATGTTAACTAGCAGTAGAAACCTCTAAAAGGGATCAGCAGCATGTTGCTAACTAGCAGTAGAAACCTCTAAAAGGGGTCAGCAGCATGTTGTTAACTAGCAGTAGAAACCTCTAAAAGGGGTCAGCAGCATGTTGTTAACTAGCAGTAGAAACCTCTAAAAGGGGTCAGCAGCATGTTGTTAACTAGCAGTACAAACCTCTATAAGGGATCAGCAGCATGTTGTTAACTAGCAGTAGAAACCTCTATAAGGGGGCAGCAGCATGTTAACTAGCAGTAGAAACCTCTAAAAGGGGTCAGCAGCATGTTGTTAACTAGCAGTAGAAACCTCTAAAAGGGGTCAGCAGCATGTTGTTAACCAGCAGTAGAAACCTCTAAAAGGGGGCAGCAGCATGTTAACTAGCAGTAGAAACCTCTAAAAGGGGTCAGCAGCATGTTGTTAACTAGCAGTAGAAACCTCTAAAAGGGATCAGCAGCAGCATGTTAACTAGCAGTAGAAACCTCTAAAAGGGGTCAGCAGCATGTTGTTAACTAGCAGTAGAAACCTCTATAAGGGGTCAGCAGCATGTTAACTAGCAGTAGAAACCTCTAAAAGGGGTCAGCAGCATGTTGTTAACTAGCAGTAGAAACCTCTAAAAGGGATCAGCAGCAGCATGTTAACTAGCAGTAGAAACCTCTAAAAGGGGTCAGCAGCATGTTGTTAACTAGCAGTAGAAACCTCTATAAGGGGGCAGCAGCATGTTAACTAGCAGTAGAAACCTCAATAAGGGGCCAGTAGCATGTTGCTAACTAGCAGTAGAAACCTCTAAAAGGGGTCAGCAGCCTGTTGTTAACTATCAGTAGAAACCTCTAAAGGGGTCAGCAGCATGTTGTTAACTAGCAGTAGAAACCTCTAAAAGGGGTCAGTAGCATGTTGCTAACTAGCAGTAGAAACCTCTAAAAGGGGTCAGCAGCATGTTGTTAACTAGCAGTAGAAACCTCTAAAAGGGGTCAGTAGCATGTTGCTAACTAGCAGTAGAAACCTCTAAAAGGGGTCAGCAGCATGTTGTTAACTAGCAGTAGAAACCTCTAAAAGGGGGCAGCAGCATGTTGTTAACTAGCAGTAGAAACCTCTAAAAGGGGGCAGCAGCATGTTAACTAGCAGTAGAAACCTCTAAAAGGGGGCAGCAGCATGTTAACTAGCAGTAGAAACCTCTATAAGGGGGCTGCAGCATGTTAACTAGCAGTAGAAACCTCTATAAGGGGTCAGCAGCATGTTGTTAACTAGCAGTAGAAACCTCTAAAAGGGGTCAGCAGCATGTTGTTAACTAGCAGTAGAAACCTCTAAAAGGGGTCAGCAGCATGTTGTTAACTAGCAGTAGAAACCTCTAAAAGGGGTCAGCAGCATGTTGTTAACTAGCAGTAGAAACCTCTAAAAGGGGTCAGCAGCATGTTAACTAGCAGTAGAAACCTCTAAAGGGGTCAGCAGCATGTTAACTAGCAGTAGAAACCTCTAAAGGGGTCAGCAGCATGTTAACTAGCAGTAGAAACCTCTAAAAGGGGTCAGCAGCATGTTGTTAACTAGCAGTAGAAACCTCTAAAAGGGGTCAGCAGCATGTTGTTAACTAGCAGTAGAAACCTCTATAAGGGATCAGCAGCATGTTGTTAACTAGCAGTAGAAACCTCTAAAAGGGGTCAGCAGCATGTTAACTAGCAGTAGAAACCTCTAAAAGGGGTCAGCAGCATGTTAACTAGCAGTAGAAACCTCTAAAAGGGGTCAGCAGCATGTTAACTAGCAGTAGAAACCTCTAAAAGGGGTCAGCAGCATGTTAACTAGCAGTAGAAACCTCTAAAAGGGGTCAGCAGCATGTTAACTAGCAGTAGAAACCTCTATAAGGGGTCAGCAGCATGTTAACTAGCAGTAGAAACCTCTATAAGGGATCAGCAGCATGTTGTTAACTAGCAGTAGAAACCTCTAAAAGGGGTCAGCAGCATGTTGTTAACTAGCAGTAGAAACCTCTAAAAGGGTCAGCAGCATGTTAACTAGCAGTAGAAACCTCTAAAAGGGGTCAGCAGCATGTTGTTAACTAGCAGTAGAAACCTCTAAAAGGGGGCAGCAGCATGTTAACTAGCAGTAGAAACCTCTAAAAGGGATCAGCAGCATGTTGCTAACTAGCAGTAGAAACCTCTAAAAGGGGTCAGCAGCATGTTGTTAACTAGCAGTAGAAACCTCTAAAAGGGGTCAGCAGCATGTTGTTAACTAGCAGTAGAAACCTCTAAAAGGGGTCAGCAGCATGTTGTTAACTAGCAGTAGAAACCTCTAAAAGGGGTCAGCAGCATGTTAACTAGCAGTAGAAACCTCTAGAAGGGGTCAGCAGCATGTTAACTAGCAGTAGAAACCTCTAAAAGGGGTCAGCAGCATGTTAACTAGCAGTGGAAACCTCTAAAAGGGGTCAGCAGCATGTTAACTAGCAGTAGAAACCTCTATAAGGGATCAGCAGCATGTTGTTAACTAGCAGTAGAAACCTCTAAAAGGGGTCAGCAGCATGTTGTTAACTAGCAGTAGAAACCTCTAAAAGGGGTCAGCAGCATGTTGTTAACTAGCAGCAGAAACCTCTATAAGGGGTCAGCAGCATGTTAACTAGCAGTAGAAACCTCTAAAAGGGATCAGCAGCATGTTGCTAACTAGCAGTAGAAACCTCTAAAAGGGGTCAGCAGCATGTTGTTAACTAGCAGTAGAAACCTCTAAAAGGGGTCAGCAGCATGTTGTTAACTAGCAGTAGAAACCTCTAAAAGGGGTCAGCAGCATGTTGTTAACTAGCAGTAGAAACCTCTAAAAGGGGTCAGCAGCATGTTAACTAGCAGTAGAAACCTCTATAAGGGGTCAGCAGCATGTTGTTAACTAGCAGTAGAAACCTCTAAAAGGGGTCAGCAGCATGTTAACTAGCAGTAGAAACCTCTATAAGGGGTCAGCAGCATGTTGTTAACTAGCAGTAGAAACCTCTAAAAGGGGTCAGCAGCATGTTGTTAACTAGCAGTAGAAACCTCTAAAAGGGGTCAGCAGCATGTTGTTAACCAGCAGTAGAAACCTCTAAAAGGGGTCAGCAGCATGTTGTTAACTAGCAGTAGAAACCTCTATAAGGGGTCAGCAGCATGTTAACTAGCAGTAGAAACCTCTAAAAGGGGTCAGCAGCATGTTGTTAACTAGCAGTAGAAACCTCTAAAAGGGGTCAGCAGCATGTTAACTAGCAGTAGACACCTCTATAAGGGATCAGCAGCATGTTGTTAACTAGCAGTAGAAACCTCTATAAGGGGGCAGCAGCATGTTAACTAGCAGTAGAAACCTCTAAAAGGGGTCAGCAGCATGTTGTTAACTAGCAGTAGAAACCTCTAAAAGGGGTCAGCAGCATGTTGTTAACTAGCAGTAGAAACCTCTATAAAGGGGCAGCAGCATGTTAACTAGCAGTAGAAACCTCTAGAAGGGGTCAGCAGCATGTTGTTAACTAGCAGTAGAAACCTCTAAAAGGGGTCAGCAGCATGTTGTTAACTAGCAGTAGAAACCTATATAAGGGGGCAGCAGCATGTTAACTAGCAGTAGAAACCTCTAAAAGGGGTCAGCAGCATGTTGTTAACTAGCAGTAGAAACCTCTAAAAGGGGTCAGCAGCATGTTGTTAACTAGCAGTAGAAACCTCTAAAAGGGGTCAGCAGCATGTTAACTAGCAGTGGAAACCTCTATAAGGGGTCAGCAGCATGTTGTTAACTAGCAGTAGAAACCTCTAAAAGGGGTCAGCAGCATGTTAACTAGCAGTAGAAACCTCTATAAGGGGTCAGCAGCATGTTGTTAACTAGCAGTAGAAACCTCTAAAAGGGGGCAGCAGCATGTTAACTAGCAGTAGAAACCTCTAAAAGGGGTCAGCAGCATGTTGTTAACTAGCAGTAGAAACCTCTAAAAGGGGGCAGCAGCATGTTAACTAGCAGTAGAAACCTCTAAAAGGGGTCAGCAGCATGTTGTTAACTAGCAGTAGAAACCTCTAGAAGGGGTCAGCAGCATGTTGTTAACTAGCAGTGGAAACCTCTAAAAGGGGGCAGCAGCATGTTAACTAGCAGTAGAAACATCTATAAGGGGTCAGCAGCATGTTGTTAACTAGCAGTAGAAACCTCTAAAAGGGGTCAGCAGCATGTTGTTAACTAGCAGTAGAAACCTCTAAAAGGGGTCAGCAGCATGTTGTTAACTAGCAGCAGAAACCTCTAAAAGGGGTCAGCAGCATGTTGTTAACTAGCAGCAGAAACCTCTAAAAGGGGTCAGCAGCATGTTGTTAACTAGCAGTAGAAACCTCTAAAAGGGGTCAGCAGCATGTTAACTAGCAGTAAAAACCTCTATAAGGGGTCAGCAGCATGTTGTTAACTAGCAGTAGAAACCTCTATAAGGGGTCAGCAGCATGTTGTTAACTAGCAGTAAAAACCTCTATAAGGGGGCAGCAGCATGTTGTTAACTAGCAGTAGAAACCTCTAAAAGGGGTCAGCAGCATGTTGTTAACTAGCAGTAGAAACCTCTAAAAGGGGTCAGCAGCATGTTGTTAACTAGCAGTAGAAACCTCTATAAGGGGTCAGCAGCATGTTAACTAGCAGTAGAAACCTCTAGAAGGGGTCAGCAGCATGTTGTTAACTAGCAGTAGAAACCTCTATAAGGGGTCAGCAGCATGTTAACTAGCAGTAGAAACCTCTAAAAGGGGTCAGCAGCATGTTGTTAACTAGCAGTAGAAACCTCTAAAAGGGATCAGCAGCATGTTAACTAGCAGTAGAAACCTCTAAAAGGGGTCAGCAGCATGTTAACTAGCAGTAGAAACATCTATAAGGGGTCAGCAGCATGTTGTTAACTAGCAGTAGAAACCTCTAAAAGGGGTCAGCAGCATGTTGTTAACTAGCAGTAGAAACCTCTAAAAGGGGTCAGCAGCATGTTGTTAACTAGCAGCATAAACCTCTAAAAGGGGTCAGCAGCATGTTGTTAACTAGCAGCAGAAACCTCTAAAAGGGGTCAGCAGCATGTTGTTAACTAGCAGCAGAAACCTCTAAAAGGGGTCAGCAGCATGTTGTTAACTAGCAGTAGAAACCTCTAAAAGGGGTCAGCAGCATGTTAACTAGCAGTAAAAACCTCTATAAGGGGTCAGCAGCATGTTGTTAACTAGCAGTAGAAACCTCTATAAGGGGTCAGCAGCATGTTGTTAACTAGCAGTATAAACCTCTATAAGGGGTCAGCAGCATGTTGTTAACTAGCAGTAAAAACCTCTATAAGGGGGCAGCAGCATGTTGTTAACTAGCAGTAGAAACCTCTAAAAGGGGTCAGCAGCATGTTGTTAACTAGCAGTAGAAACCTCTAAAAGGGGTCAGCAGCATGTTGTTAACTAGCAGTAGAAACCTCTATAAGGGGTCAGCAGCATGTTAACTAGCAGTAGAAACCTCTAGAAGGGGTCAGCAGCATGTTGTTAACTAGCAGTAGAAACCTCTATAAGGGGTCAGCAGCATGTTAACTAGCAGTAGAAACCTCTAAAAGGGGTCAGCAGCATGTTGTTAACTAGCAGTAGAAACCTCTAAAAGGGATCAGCAGCATGTTAACTAGCAGTAGAAACCTCTAAAAGGGGTCAGCAGCATGTTAACTAGCAGTAGAAACATCTATAAGGGGTCAGCAGCATGTTGTTAACTAGCAGTAGAAACCTCTAAAAGGGGTCAGCAGCATGTTGTTAACTAGCAGTAGAAACCTCTAAAAGGGGTCAGCAGCATGTTGTTAACTAGCAGTAGAAACCTCTAAAAGGGGTCAGCAGCATGTTGTTAACTAGCAGTAGAAACCTCTAAAGGGGGTCAGCAGCATGTTAACTAGCAGTAGAAACCTCTATAAGGGGTCAGCAGCATGTTGTTAACTAGCAGTAGAAACCTCTAAAAGGGGTCAGCAGCATGTTGTTAACTAGCAGTAGAAACCTCTAGAAGGGGTCAGCAGCATGTTGTTAACTAGCAGTAGAAACCTCTAAAAGGGGGCAGCAGCATGTTGTTAACTAGCAGTGGAAACCTCTAAAAGGGGTCAGCAGCATGTTAACTAGCAGTAGAAACCTCTAAAAGGGGTCAGCAGCATGTTGTTAACTAGCAGTAGAAACCTCTAAAAGGGGGCAGCAGCATGTTGTTAAATAGCAGTGGAAACCTCTAAAAGGGGTCAGCAGCATGTTAACTAGCAGTAGAAACCTCTATAAGGGGTCAGCAGCATGTTGTTAACTAGCAGTAGAAACCTCTATAAGGGGGCAGCAGCATGTTAACTAGCAGTAGAAACCTCTATAAGGGGTAAGCAGCATGTTGTTAACTAGCAGTAGAAACCTCTAAAAGGGGTCAGCAGCATGTTGTTAACTAGCAGTAGAAACCTCTAAAAGGGGTCAGCAGCATGTTAACTAGCAGTAGAAACCTCTATAAGGGGTCAGCAGCATGTTGTTAACTAGCAGTAGAAACCTCTAAAAGGGGTCAGCAGCATGTTGTTAACTAGCAGTAGAAACCTCTATAAGGGGGCAGCAGCATGTTGTTAACTAGCAGCAGAAACCTCTATAAGGGGTCAGCAGCATGTAGTTAACTAGCAGTAGAAACCTCTAGAAGGGGTCAGCAGCATGTTGTTAACTAGCAGTAGAAACCTCTAGAAGGGGTCAGCAGCATGTTGTTAACTAACAGTGGAAACCTCTAAAAGGGGGCAGCAGCATGTTAACTAGCAGTAGAAACATCTATAAGGGGTCAGCAGCATGTTGTTAACTAGCAGTAGAAACTTCTAAACGGGGTCAGCAGTATGTTGTTAACTAGCAGTAGAAACCTCTAAAAGGGGTCAGCAGCATGTTGTTAACTAGCAGTAGAAACCTCTAAAAGGGGTCAGCAGCATGTTGTTAACTAGCAGTAGAAACCTCTAAAAGGGGGCAGCAGCATGTTGTTAACTAGCAGTAGAAACCTCTAAAAGGGGTCAGCAGCATGTTGTTAACTAGCAGTAGAAACCTCTATAAGGGGTCAGCAGCATGTTAACTAGCAGTAGAAACCTCTAAAAGGGGCAGCAGCATGTTGTTAACTAGCAGTAGAAACCTCTAAAAGGGGTCAGCAGCATGTTAACTAGCAGTAGAAACCTCTAAAAGGGGTCAGCAGCAAGTTAACTAGCAGTAGAAACCTCTAAAAGGGGTCAGCAGCATGTTGTTAACTAGCAGTAGAAACCTCTAAAAGGGGTCAGCAGCATGTTGTTAACTAGCAGTAGAAACCTCTAAAAGGGGTCAGCAGCATGTTGTTAACTAGCAGTAGAAACCTCTAAAAGGGGTCAGCAGCATGTTGTTAACTAGCAGTAGAAACCTCTAAAAGGGGGCAGCAGCATGTTGTTAACTAGCAGTAGAAACCTCTAAAAGGGGGCAGCAGCATGTTAACTAGCAGTAGACACCTCTATAAGGGGTCAGCAGCATGTTGTTAACTAGCAGTAGAAACCTCTAAAAGGGGTCAGCAGCATGTTAACTAGCAGTAGACACCTCTATAAGGGATCAGCAGCATGTTGTTAACTAGCAGTAGAAACCTCTAAAAGGGGTCAGCAGCATGTTGTTAACTAGCAGTAGAAACCTCTAAAAGGGGTCAGCAGCATGTTGTTAACTAGCAGTAGAAACCTCTAAAAGGGGCAGCAGCATGTTGTTAACTAGCAGTAGAAACCTATAAAAGGGGTCAGCAGCATGTTGTTAACTAGCAGTAGAAACCTCTAAAAGGGGTCAGCAGCATGTTGTTAACTAGCAGTAGAAACCTCTAAAAGGGGTCAGCAGCATGTTGTTAACTAGCAGTAGAAACCTCTAAAAGGGGTCAGCAGCATGTTGTTAACTAGCAGTAGAAACCTCTAAAAGGGGCCAGCAGCATGTTGTTAACTACCAGTAGAAACCTCTAAAAGGGGTCAGCAGCATGTTGTTAACTAGCAGTAGAAACCTCTATAAGGGGGCTGCAGCATGTTAACTAGCAGTAGAAACCTCTAAAAGGGGTCAGCAGCATGTTGTTAACTAGCAGTAGAAACCTCTAAAAGGGGTCAGCAGCATGTTGTTAACTAGCAGCAGAAACCTCTAAAAGGGGGCAGCAGCATGTTGTTAACTAGCAGTAGAAACCTCTATAAGGGGTCAGCAGCATGTTGTTAACTAGCAGCAGAAACCTCTAAAAGGGGTCAGCAGCATGTTGTTAACTAGCAGTAGAAACCTCTAAAAGGGGGCAGCAGCATGTTGTTAACTAGCAGCAGAAACCTCTAAAAGGGGTCAGCAGCATGTTGTTAACTAGCAGTAGAAACCTCTAAAAGGGGTCAGCAGCATGTTGTTAACTAACAGTAGAAACCTCTATAAGGGGTCAGCAGCATGTTGTTAACTAGCAGTAGAAACCTCTATAAGGGGTCAGCAGCATGTTGTTAACTAGCAGTAGAAACCTCTATAAGGGGTCAGCAGCATGTTGTTAACTAGCAGTAGAAACCTCTATAAGGGGTCAGCAGCATGTTGTTAACTAGCAGTAGAAACCTCTATAAGGGGGCAGCAGCATGTTGTTAACTAGCAGTAGAAACCTCTAAAAGGGGTCAGCAGCAAGTTAACTAGCAGTAGAAACCTCTAAAAGGGGGCAGCAGCATGTTGTTAACTAGCAGTAGAAACCTCTAGAAGGGGGCAGCAGCATGTTAACTAGCAGTATAAACCTCTAAAAGGGGTCAGCAGCATGTTGTTAACTAGCAGTAGAAACCTCTATAAGGGGTCAGCAGCATGTTGTTAACTAGCAGTAGAAACCTCTAAAAGGGGGCAGCAGCATGTTAACTAGCAGTAGAAACCTCTAAAAGGGGTCAGCAGCATGTTGTTAACTAGCAGTAGAAACCTCTAAAAGGGGTCAGCAGCATGTTGTTAACTAGCAGTAGAAACATCTAAAAGGGGTCAGCAGCATGTTGTTAACTAGCAGTAGAAACCTCTAAAAGGGGTCAGCAGCATGTTGTTAACTAGCAGTAGAAACCTCTAAAAGGGGTCAGCAGGATGTTGTTAACTAGCAGTAGAAACCTCTAGAAGGGGTCAGCAGCATGTTGTTAACTAGCAGTAGAAACCTCTATAAGGGGTCAGCAGCATGTTGTTAACTAGCAGTAGAAACCTCTATAAGGGGGCAGCAGCATGTTAACTAGCAGTAGAAACCTCTAAAAGGGGCAGCAGCATGTTGTTAACTAGCAGTAGAAACCTCTAAAAGGGGTCAGCAGCATGTTAACTAGCAGTAGAAACCTCTAAAAGGGGTCAGCAGCATGTTGTTAACTAGCAGTACAAACCTCTAAAAGGGGCAGCAGCATGTTGTTAACTAGCAGTAGAAACCTCTAAAAGGGGTCAGCAGCATGTTAACTAGCAGTAGAAACCTCTAAAAGGGGTCAGCAGCATGTTGTTAACTAGCAGTACAAACCTCTAAAAGGGGTCAGCAGCATGTTGTTAACTAGCAGTAGAAACCTCTATAAGGGGGCAGCAGCATGTTGTTAACTAGCAGTAGAAACCTCTATAAGGGGGCAGCAGCATGTTAACTAGCAGTAGAAACCTCTATAAGGGGGCAGCAGCATGTTAACTAGCAGTAGAAACCTCTATAAGGGGTCAGCAGCATGTTGTTAACTAGCAGTAGAAACCTCTATAAGGGGGCAGCAGCATGTTAACTAGCAGTAGAAACCTCTAAAAGGGGGCAGCAGCATGTTAACTAGCAGTAGAAACCTCTAAAAGGGGGCAGCAGCATGTTAACTAGCAGTAGAAACCTCTATAAGGGGGCAGCAGCATGTTAACTAGCAGTAGAAACCTCTATAAGGGGGCAGCAGCATGTTGTTAACTAGCAGTAGAAACCTCTATAAGGGGTCAGCAGCATGTTAACTAGCAGTAGAAACCTCTAAAAGGGGGCAGCAGCATGTTAACTAGCAGTAGAAACCTCTAAAAGGGGTCAGCAGCATGTTGTTAACTAGCAGTAGAAACCTCTTGAAGGGGTCAGCAGCATGTTGTTAACTAGCAGTAGAAACCTCTATAAGGGGGCAGCAGCATGTTGTTAACTAGCAGCAGAAACCTCTAAAAGGGGTCAGCAGCATGTTGTTAACTAGCAGTAGAAACCTCTAAAAGGGGTCAGCAGCATGTTGTTAACTAACAGTAGAAACCTCTATAAGGGGTCAGCAGCATGTTGTTAACTAGCAGTAGAAACCTCTATAAGGGGTCAGCAGCATGTTGTTAACTAGCAGTAGAAACCTCTATAAGGGGTCAGCAGCATGTTGTTAACTAGCAGTAGAAACCTCTATAAGGGGTCAGCAGCATGTTGTTAACTAGCAGTAGAAACCTCTATAAGGGGGCAGCAGCATGTTGTTAACTAGCAGTAGAAACCTCTAAAAGGGGTCAGCAGCATGTTAACTAGCAGTAGAAACCTCTAAAAGGGGGCAGCAGCATGTTGTTAACTAGCAGTAGAAACCTCTAGAAGGGGGCAGCAGCATGTTAACTAGCAGTATAAACCTCTAAAAGGGGTCAGCAGCATGTTGTTAACTAGCAGTAGAAACCTCTATAAGGGGTCAGCAGCATGTTGTTAACTAGCAGTAGAAACCTCTAAAAGGGGGCAGCAGCATGTTAACTAGCAGTAGAAACCTCTAAAAGGGGTCAGCAGCATGTTGTTAACTAGCAGTAGAAACCTCTAAAAGGGGTCAGCAGCATGTTGTTAACTAGCAGTAGAAACATCTAAAAGGGGTCAGCAGCATGTTGTTAACTAGCAGTAGAAACCTCTAAAAGGGGTCAGCAGCATGTTGTTAACTAGCAGTAGAAACCTCTAAAAGGGGTCAGCAGCATGTTGTTAACTAGCAGTAGAAACCTCTAGAAGGGGTCAGCAGCATGTTGTTAACTAGCAGTAGAAACCTCTATAAGGGGTCAGCAGCATGTTGTTAACTAGCAGTAGAAACCTCTATAAGGGGGCAGCAGCATGTTAACTAGCAGTAGAAACCTCTAAAAGGGGCAGCAGCATGTTGTTAACTAGCAGTAGACACCTCTAAAAGGGGTCAGCAGCATGTTAACTAGCAGTAGAAACCTCTAAAAGGGGTCAGCAGCATGTTGTTAACTAGCAGTACAAACCTCTAAAAGGGGTCAGCAGCATGTTGTTAACTAGCAGTAGAAACCTCTATAAGGGGGCAGCAGCATGTTGTTAACTAGCAGTAGAAACCTCTATAAGGGGGCAGCAGCATGTTAACTAGCAGTAGAAACCTCTATAAGGGGGCAGCAGCATGTTAACTAGCAGTAGAAACCTCTATAAGGGGTCAGCAGCATGTTGTTAACTAGCAGTAGAAACCTCTATAAGGGGGCAGCAGCATGTTAACTAGCAGTAGAAACCTCTAAAAGGGGGCAGCAGCATGTTAACTAGCAGTAGAAACCTCTAAAAGGGGGCAGCAGCATGTTAACTAGCAGTAGAAACCTCTATAAGGGGGCAGCAGCATGTTAACTAGCAGTAGAAACCTCTATAAGGGGGCAGCAGCATGTTGTTAACTAGCAGTAGAAACCTCTATAAGGGGTCAGCAGCATGTTAACTAGCAGTAGAAACCTCTAAAAGGGGGCAGCAGCATGTTAACTAGCCGTAGAAACCTCTAAAAGGGGTCAGCAGCATGTTGTTAACTAGCAGTAGAAACCTCTTGAAGGGGTCAGCAGCATGTTGTTAACTAGCAGTAGAAACCTCTATAAGGGGGCAGCAGCATGTTGTTAGCTAGCAGTAGAAACCTCTAAAAGGGGTCAGCAGCATGTTAACTAGCAGTAGAAATCTCTATAAGGGGTCAGCAGCATGTTGTTAACTAGCAGTAGAAACCTCTAAAAGGGGTCAGCAGCATGTTGTTAACTAGCAGTAGAAACCTCTATAAGGGGGCAGCAGCATGTTAACTAGCAGTAGAAACCTCTAAAAGGGGTCAGCAGCATGTTAACTAGCAGTAGAAACCTCTAAAAGGGGGCAGCAGCATGTTGTTAACTAGCAGTAGAAACCTCTAAAAGGGGTCAGCAGCATGTTGTTAACTAGCAGTAGAAACCTCTAAAAGGGGTCAGCAGCATGTTGTTAACTAGCAGTAGAAACCTCTAAAAGGGGTCAGCAGCATGTTGTTAACTAGCAGTAGAAACCTCTATAAGGGGTCAGCAGCATGTTGTTAACTAGCAGTAGAAACCTCTATAAGGGGGCAGCAGCATGTTGTTAACTAGCAGTGGAAACCTCTAAAAGGGGTCAGCAGCATGTTGTTAACTAGCAGTAGAAACCTCTAAAAGGGGGCAGCAGCATGTTGTTAACTAGCAGTAGAAACCTCTAAAAGGGGTCAGCAGCATGTTGTTAACTAGCAGTAGAAACATCTAAAAGGGGTCAGCAGCATGTTAACTAGCAGTAGAAACCTCTAAAAGGGGTCAGCAGCATGTTGTTAACTAGCAGTAGAAACCTCTAAAAGGGGTCAGCAGCATGTTGTTAACTAGCAGTAGAAACCTCTAAAAGGGGGCAGCAGCATGTTAACTAGCAGTATAAACCTCTAAAAGGGGTCAGCAGCATGTTGTTAACTAGCAGTAGAAACCTCTAAAAGGGGTCAGCAGCATGTTGTTAACTAGCAGTAGAAACCTCTATAAGGGGGTCAGCAGCATGTTAACTAGCAGTAGAAACCTCTATAAGGGGTCAGCAGCATGTTGTTAACTAGCAGTAGAAACCTCTATAAGGGGTCAGCAGCATGTTGTTAACCAGCAGTAGAAACTTCTAAACGGGGTCAGCAGTATGTTGTTAACTAGCAGTAGAAACCTCTAAAAGGGGTCAGCAGCATGTTGTTAACTATTAGTAGAAACCTCTAAAAGGGGTCAGCAGCATGTTGTTAACTAGCAGTAGAAACCTCTAAAAGGGGTCAGCAGCATGTTAACTAGCAGTATAAACCTCTAAAAGGGGTCAGCAGCATGTTGTTAACTAGCAGTAGAAACCTCTAAAAGGGGTCAGCAGCAGCATGTTGTTAACTAGCAGTAGAAACCTCTAAAAGGGGTCAGCAGCATGTTAACTGGCAGTAGAAACCTCTAAAAGGGGTCAGCAGCATGTTGTTAACTAGCAGTAGAAACCTCTAAAAGGGGTCAGCAGCATGTTAACTAGCAGTAGAAACCTCTAAAAGGGATCAGCAGCATGTTGTTAACTAGCAGTAGAAACCTCTAAAAGGGGTCAGCAGCATGTTAACTAGCAGTAGAAACCTCTAAAAGGGGTCAGCAGCATGTTGTTAACTAGCAGTAGAAACCTCTAAAAGGGGGCAGCAGCATGTTAACTAGCAGTAGAAACCTCTATAAGGGGTCAGCAGCATGTTAACTAGCAGTAGAAACCTCTATAAGGGGTCAGCAGCATGTTAACTAGCAGTAGAAACCTCTATAAGGGGGTCAGCAGCATGTTAACTAGCAGTAGAAACCTCTATAAGGGGTCAGCAGCATGTTAACTAGCAGTAGAAACCTCTATAAGGGATCAGCAGCATGTTGTTAACTAGCAGTAGAAACCTCTATAAGGGGTCAGCAGCATGTTAACTAGCAGTAGAAACCTCTAAAAGGGGTCAGCAG
>NC_143040.1:73101749-73116749 GCF_057628025.1 Oncorhynchus mykiss
GTAACCAGTGGTGTTTTCTGGCTATGGTAACCAGTGGTGTTTTCTGGCTATGGTAACCAGTGGTGTTTTCTGTCTGTGGTAACCAGTGGTGTTTTCTGGCTATGGTAACCAGTGGTGTTTTCTGTCTGTGGTAACCAGTGGTGTTTTCTGTCTGTGGTAACCAGTGGTGTTTTGCATTCTGGCTATGGTAACCAGTAGTGTTTTCTGGCTACGGTAACCAGTGGAGTTTTTTATTTGTAAAAATGTATTTAACCTTTATTTAACCAGGTAGACTAGTTGAGAACACCTTTATTTAACCAGGTAGACTAGTTGAGAACACCTTTATTTAACCAGGTAGGCCAGTTTAGAACAATTTCTCATTTACAACTGCGACCTGGCCAAGATAAAGCGTAGCAATTCGACACAAACAGCAACACAGAGTTAGTTACACATGGAATAAACAAAACATATAGTCAAAAATACAGTAGAACAAAAGAAAACAAAAAGTCTATATACAGTGAGTGCAAATGAGGTAAGTTAAGGAAATAAATAGGCCATGGTGGCGAAGTAATTACAATATAGCAATTAAACACTGGAATTGTAGATCAGCAGAAGATGAATGTGCAGGTAGAGATACTGGGGTGCAAAGGAGCAAAATAAATAAATAAATACCAGTATGGGGATGAGGTAGGTAGATAGATGGGCTGTTTACAGATGGGCTATGTACAGGTGCAGTGATCTGTAAGCTGCTCTGACAGCTGGTGCTTAAAGCTAGTGAGGGAGATGTGAGACTCCAGCTTCAGAGATTTTTACAATTCGTTCCAGTCATTCGCAGCAGAGAATTGGAAGGAAAGACGACCAAAGGAGAAATTGGCTTTGGGGGTGACCAGTGAGAGATACCTGCTGGAGCGCGTGCTACGAGTGGGTGCTGCTATGGTGACCAGTGAGCTGAGATAAGGCGGGGCTTTACCTAGCAGAGACTTGTAGATAACCTGTAGCCAGTGGGTTTGGCGACGAGTATGAAGCGAGGGCCAACCAACGAGAGCGTATAGGTCGCAATGGTGGGTTGTGATTGGGGCTTTGGTGACAAAACGGATGGCACTGTGATAGACTGCATCCAGTTTGTTGAGTAGAGTGTTGGAGGCTATTTTATAGATGACATCACCGAAGTCGAGGATCGGTAGGATGGTCAGTTTTACGAGGGTATGTTTGGCAGCATGAGTGAAGGATGCTTTGTTGCGATATAGGAAGCCGATTCTAGATTTAATTTTGGATTGGATATATTTAATGTGAGTCTGGAAGGAGAGTTTACAGTCTAACCAGACACCCAGGTATTTGTAGTTGTCCACGTATTCTAAGTCAGAGCCGTCCAGAGTAGTGATGCTGGACGGGCGGGCAGGTGTTCGATTGAATAGCATGCATTTAGTTTTACTTGCGTTTTAATAGCAGTTGGAGGCCACGGAAGGAGAGTTGTATGGCATTGAAGCTCGTCTGGAGGTTAGTTAACACAGTGCCCAAGGAGGGGCCAGAAGTATACAGAATGGTGTCGTCTGCGTAGAGGTGGATCAGAGAATCACCAGTAGCAAGAGCGACATCATTGATGTATACAGAGAAGAGAGTCGGCCCGAGAATTGAACCCTGTGGCACCCCCATAGAGACTGCCAGAGATCTGGACAACAGACCCTTCGATTTGACACACTGAACTCTATCAGAGAAGTAGTTGGTAAACCAGGCGAGGCAATCGTTTGAGAAATCAAGGCTGTCGAGTCTGCCAATAAGAATGTTGTGATTGACAGAGTCGAAAGCCTTGGCAGGTCGATGAATACAGCTGTACAGTAATGTCTCTTTTCGATAGCGGTTATGATATCGTTTAGGACCTTGAGCGTGGCTGAGGTGCACCCATGACCAGCTCTGAAACCAGATTGCATGGCGAAGAAGGTACGGTGGGATTCGAAATGGTCAGTAATCTGTTTGTTCACTTGGCTTTCGAAGACCTTAGAAAAGACAGGGTAGGGTAGATATAGGTCTGTAGCAGTTTGGGTCAAGAGTGTCCCCCCTTTTGAAGAGGGGGATGTCTAGCTTTTCTGGCTATGGTAACCAGTGGAGTTCTCTGGCTATGGTAACCAGTGGAGATCTCTGGCTATGGTAACCAGTGGAGATCTCTGGCTATGGTAACCAGTGGAGTTCTCTGGCTATGGTAACCAGTGGAGTTCTCTGGCTATGGTAACCAGTGGAGTTCTCTGGCTATGGTAACCAGTGGAGATCTCTGGCTATGGTAACCAGTGGAGATCTCTGGCTATGGTAACCAGTGGAGTTCTCTGGCTATGGTAACCAGTGGAGTTCTCTGGCTATGGTAACCAGTGGAGATCTCTGGCTATGGTAACCAGTGGAGATCTCTGGCTATGGTAACCAGTGGAGATCTCTGGCTATGGTAACCAGTGGAGTTCTCTGGCTATGGTAACCAGTGGAGTTCTCTGGCTATGGTAACCAGTGGAGTTCTCTGGCTATGGTAACCAGTGGAGTTCTCTGGCTATGGTAACCAGTGGAGTTCTCTGGCTATGGTAACCAGTGGAGTTCTCTGGCTATGGTAACCAGTGGAGTTCTCTGGCTATGGTAACCAGTGGAGTTCTCTGGCTATGGTAACCAGTGGAGTTCTCTGGCTATGGTAACCAGTGGAGTTCTCTGGCTATGGTAACCAGTGGAGTTCTCTGGCTATGGTAACCAGTGGAGTTCTCTGGCTATGGTAACCAGTGGAGTTCTCTGGCTATGGTAACCAGTGGAGTTCTCTGGCTATGGTAACCCGTGGAGTTCTCTGGCTATGGTAACCCGTGGAGTTATCCGGCTATGGTAACCAGTGGAGTTTGTGTTATAGAAGTCATTATAAAAATTACTAAAACATAATTCTCCTTACCTGACCATATCTAAAAACAAAGTGATAAGTGAGAATAATTTAGTCCCAACCTACAAGGTGGTCCTGGGTTAATGTCTAAATAACTTTAGTCCCAACCTACAAGGTGTTCCTGGGTTAATGTCTAAAGTACTTTAGTCCCAACCTACAAGGTGTTCCTGGGTTAATGTCTAAAGTACTTTAGTCCCAACCTACAAGGTGTTCCTGGGTTAATGTCTAAAGTACTTTAGTCCCAATCTACAAGGTGTTCCTGGGTTAATGTCTAAAGTACTTTAGTCCCAACCTACAAGGTGGTCCTGGGTTAATGTCTAAATAACTTTAGTCCCAACCTACAAGGTGTTCCTGGGTTAATGTCTAAAGTACTTTAGTCCCAACCTACAAGGTGGTCCTGGGTTAATGTCTAAATAACTTTAGTCCCAACCTACAAGGTGTTCCTGGGTTAATGTCTAAAGTACTTTAGTCCCAACCTACAAGGTGTTCCTGGGTTAATGTCTAAAGTACTTTAGTCCCAACCTACAAGGTGGTCCTGGGTTAATGTCTAAAGTACTTTAGTCCCAACCTACAAGGTGTTCCTGGGTTAATGTCTAAATAACTTTAGTCCCAACCTACAAGGTGGTCCTGGGTTAATGTCTAAATAACTTTAGTCCCAACCTACAAGGTGGTCCTGGGTTAATGTCTAAAGTACTTTAGTCCCAACCTACAAGGTGGTCCTGGGTTAATGTCTAAATAACTTTAGTCCCAACCTACAAGGTGGTCCTGGGTTAATGTCTAAAGTACTTTAGTCCCAACCTACAAGGTGGTCCTGGGTTAATGTCTAAAGTACTTTAGTCCCAACCTACAAGGTGTTCCTGGGTTAAAGTCTAAATAACTTTAGTCCCAACCTACAAGGTGTTCCTGGGTTAATGTCTAAAGTACTTTAGTCCCAACCTACAAGGTGGTCCTGGGTTAATGTCTAAAGTACTTTAGTCCCAACCTACAAGGTGTTCCTGGGTTAAAGTCTAAAGTACTTTAGTCCCAACCTACAAGGTGGTCCTGGGTTAATGTCTAAAGTACTTTAGTCCCAACCTACAAGGTGTTCCTGGGTTAATGTCTAAATAACTTTAGTCCCAACCTACAAGGTGTTCCTGGGTTAATGTCTAAAGTACTTTAGTCCCAACCTACAAGGTGTTCCTGGGTTAATGTCTAAAGTACTTTCACATGAGATGAAGAAAAAGGAAATATACGATTTCCTTATTTTTCTTTGGAGGATTATTGAACATTTGGAGAGGGGAGGATTATGTCCCAAATGGCCCCCTCATCCCATAGGGCTCTGGTCAAAAGTAGTGCACTATATAGGGAATAGGGTTCAATTTGAGATTTACGGAGAATTTCCTTCCTGTGTGGAAGTCAGGTGAAAATCAGATTATCAACATTCCTCATTGGTGCCTAATGCCCCATCCTGGCCACCGTACAGTCAGGCATGTCTCACAAACACACAACACACACACACACACACACACACACACACACACACACACACACACACACACACACACACACACACACACACACACACACACAGGAACAGCTTAAAGGAACAAGGCTGCTGTACTGTGAAGAGGAAAGGAAGTATTTCTGCCATCCTTTTAATGTAGGAGATTAGACTTAGGGGAGCTTAACCCCCCACACCCACCCACCCACCCACCCACCAATAAGAGATCACACAATATGTCTGCTCCCCTAGCCTAACTCCCTTCATCAAAAGACAGGAAGAAAGGCAGCAGTCAGAGTTAGAATGAAAGTGTAAAGTTGGGTGGCTGAGCAGTGAGAGTGTTGGAGGGTTGGAGTGATCAGATCATCAGGCTATGTGAGCAGTTCTAGCCCCTATGTAATAAACCAGCCTAACACCCTCATATGCCTGACGATCTGTGGCCGCGCCAACCCTCCCTCTCTCTCTCTCTCTCTCTCTCTCTGTCGCTCTCTCTCTCTCTGTCGCTCTCTCTGTCGCTCTCTCTCTCTCTCGCTCTCTCTCTCTCTCGCTCTCTCTCTCTCCGTCTCTCTCTCTCTCACTGTCGCTCTGTCTCTCTCTCTCTCTCTCTCTCTCTCTCTCTCTCTCTCTCTCTCTCTCTCTCTCTCTCTCTCTCTCTCTCTCTCTCTCTCTCTCTCTCTCTCTCTCTCTCTCTCTCTCTCTCTCTCTCTCTCTCTCTCTCTCTCTCTCTCTCTCTCTCTCTCTCTCTCTCTCTCTCTCTCTCTCTCTCTCTCTCTCTCTCTCTCTCTCACTATCATTAACTACAGTGCTGCATAGGCTAACCCGGTCTAATGGAGCCAGTGATTACATGGCAGAACATTTAGAAACAACCAGTCAACCTTGACTATCGTACGGAGAGATCTGCAGAAGGGTTGAGTGGAGCTATTCCCTATATAGTGCACTACTTTAGACCACAGCCCTATTCCCTTTATAGGACACTACTTTAGACCAGAGCCCTATTCCCTATATAGTGCACTACTTTAGACCAGAGCCCTATTCCCTATATAGTGCACTACTTTAGACCAGAGCCCTATTCCCTATATAGTGCACTACTTTAGACCAGAGACCCTATTCCCTATGTAGTGCACTACTTTAGACCAGAGCCCTATTCCCTATATAGTGCACTACTTTAGACCAGAGCCCTATTCCCTATATAGTGCACTACTATAGACCAGAGCCCTATTCCCTATATAGTGCACTAATTTAGACCAGAGCCCTATTCCCTGCATAGTGCACTACTTTAGACCAGAGCCCTATTCCCTATATAGTGCACTACTTTAGACTAGAGCATATTCCCTATATAGTGCACTACTATAGACCAGAGCCCTATTCCCTATATAGTGCACTACTTTAGACCAGAGCCCTATTCCCTGCATAGTGCACTACTTTAGACCAGAGCCCTATTCCCTATATAGTGCACTACTTTAGACCAGAGCCCTATTCCCTGCATAGTGCACTACTTTAGACCAGAGCCCTATTCCCTATATAGAGCACTACTTTAGACCAGAGCCCTATTCCCTATATAGTGCACTACTATAGACCAGAGCCTATTCCCTATATAGTGCACTACTTTAGACCAGAGCCCTATTCCCTGCATAGTGCACTACTTTAGACCAGAGCCCTATTCCCTATATAGTGCACTACTTTAGACTAGAGCATATTCCCTATATAGTGCACTACTATAGACCAGAGCCCTATTCCCTATATAGTGCACTACTTTAGACCAGAGCCCTATTCCCTGCATAGTGCACTACTTTAGACCAGAGCCCTATTCCCTATATAGAGCACTACTTTAGACCAGAGCCCTATTCCCAATTTAGTGCACTACTTTAGACTGAGCAACGGGGGGTGCACCATATCGTGAGCCCTGGTCACGGGGGGGTCATTTTGGGGGGGGGGGGGGGGGGGTCATTTTGTACGCAGTACATGTGTGGGCTCACCACTGCAGCTCAAACAAAGAGCTCTGAACTCAGATTCATTACCCTGATCAGAACGAACAACTCATTACCCCAAAGAGTGATGTTCCCTCTCCAGTCTAGTCCTGGTTACAGAGAGAGGCGGGTAGAAGAGTACAGCTGGGAAGTCTTAACTGAGCTAGATAAAGGACCTACTGTCTGTCTGTCCAGTGTGAGTCTCTAGGCCTCCATGAAAAATGTTCTGCATTTGAACAGTTGTAGCAATGAGACCATCTATCCTACTTGACAAACAGCTGCATTAATGAGACCCTCAATTCCTACTTGACAAACAGCTGTAGCAATGAGACCATCTATCCTACTTGACAAACAGCTGTAGCAATGAGACCATCCATTCCTACTTGACAAACAGCTGCATTAATGAGACCATCCATTCCTACTTGACAAACAGCTGTAGTAATGAGACCATCCATTCCTACTTGACAAACAGCTGCATTAATGAGACCATCCATTCTTACTTGACAAACAGCTGTAGCAACGAGACCATCCATTCCTACTTGACAAACAGCTGCATTAATGAGACCATCCATTCTTACTTGACAAACAGCTGTAGCAACGAGACCATCCATTCCTACTTGACAAACAGCTGCATTAACGAGACCATCCATTCCTACTTGACAAACAGCTGTAGTAATGAGACCATCCATTCCTACTTGACAAACACAACACATTCACAGCACATAGAGGGAATGGTTAGTGATTCCTTCACTGGCCAAGTTAGTGCTTTCCTTGGATCTCTTCGTAAAATCTTTCTCATTTTTCTTAATTCCATAATAATAATATATATATATATATATATAATACTGGTCATGAATGAGAGCCAGAATATATCCACAGGCCGTCAAAACCATGCAGCAGCACCAAGACTTACACTAAACCTGCAGATCTCGCCATCAGCAAATCATACAAAATAATATACATAATATAACATGAATATAATAACAACATTATGATGGGTTTGTGAGATAAAATGTCCTGTCTGTCCATTACCCTGCAGAGTAGTGAACATACTGGAGTCACCTGTCTGTAATTCACCCTGCAGAGTAGTGAACATACTAGAGTCACCTGTCTGTAATTCACCCTGCAGAGTAGAGACCATACTAGAGTCCACCACTAGCTGGAGTACTGAGACATCAGGGTACAACTAGCTGGAGTAAAGAGACATCAGGGTACTACTAGCTGGAGTAGAGACATCAGGGTCCTACTAGCTGGAGTACTGAGACATCAGGGTCCTACTAGCTGGAGTACTGAGACATCAGGGTCCTACTAGCTGGAGTAAAGAGACATCAGGGTATTACTAGCTGGAGTAATGAGACATAAGGGTACTACTAGCTGGAGTAATGAGACATCAGGGTACTACTAGCTGGAGTAAAGAGACATCAGGGTACTACTAGCTGGAGTAATGAGACAGAGGCAAACTACTCCTCCAGGACACCTACACCACCTGATGTCACAGGAAGGCCATAAAGATCATCAAGGACAACAACCACCTGAGCCACTGCCTGTTCACCCCGCTATCATCCAGAAGGCGAGGTCAGTACAGGTGCATCAAAGCAGGGACCGAGAGACAGAAAAACAGCTTCTATCTCAAGGCCATCAGACTGTTAAACAGCCACCACTAACACAGAGAGGATGCTGCCTACATACAGACATGAAATCATTGGCCACTTTAATAAATGTATGACTAGTCACTTTAACAATGCCACTTTAATAATGTTTGCATATCTTGCATAAATCACCGCATATTTATATAATGTATTTTATACCATCTACTGCATGCCGCTCGGTAGCTCGGTCATCGCTCATCCTTATATTTATATATACATATTCTTATTCCATCCCTACTTAGAGTTTGTGTATATTAGGTAGTTGTTGTGGAATTGTTAGATGACTTGTTAGATATTGCTGCACTGTCGGAACTAGAAGCACAAGCATTTCGCTATAACATCTGCTAACATCACTCGCAATAACATCACTGCTAACCATGTGTATGTGACCAATAACATCACTGCTAACCATGTGTATGTGACCAATAACATCACTGCTAACCATGTGTATGTGACCAATAACATCTGCTAACCATGTGTATGTGAGCAATAACATCTGCTAACATCACTCGCAATAACATCACTGCTAACCATGTGTATGTGACCAATAACATCTGCTAACCATGTGTATGTGACCAATAACATCTGCTAACCATGTGTATGTGACCAATAACATCTGCTAACCATGTGTATGTGAGCAATAACATTTGATTTGATTTGAGATGCAGTGGGAAGACCCTAGGCCTTTATGAGATAGCTGTACTACTGGGTAGAGGCACATATCATACTAATAGGGATTACTGGTCAGAGGAGACCTGTGCCTAGTCTGGACAATCAAAGGCATGATGATAAATTACTACACACACACACACTAGTGCTTTAAATTCATGCTGACCTTTCGTCATAGTAACCACCATCTCTATTTCTCCTTTTGTCATAGTAACCACCATCTCTATTTCTCCTTTTGTTATGGTAACCACCATCTCTATTTCTCCTTTCGTCATGGTAACCACCATCTCTATTTCTCCTTTCGTCATGGTAACCACCATCTCTATTTCTCCTTTCATCATGGTAACCACCATCTCTATTTCTCCTTTCGTCATAGTAACCACCATCTCTATTTCTCCTTTTGTTATGGTAACCACCATCTCTATTTCTCCTTTCGTCATGGTAACCACCATCTCTATTTCTCCTTTCGTCATGGTAACCACCATCTCTATTTCTCCTTTTGTCATGGTAACCACCATCTCTATTTCTCCTTTCGTCATGGTAACCACCATCTCTATTTCTCCGTTTGTCATGGTAACTACCATCTCTATTTCTCCTTTCGTCATAGTAACCACCATCTCTATTTCTCCTTTTGTCATGGTAACCACCATCTCTATTTCTCCTTTTGTCATAGTAACCACCATCTCTATTTCTCCTTTTGTCATGGTAACCACCATCTCTATTTCTCCTTTTGTCATAGTAACCACCATCTCTATTTCTCCTTTTGTCATGGTAACCACCATCTCTATTTCTCCTTTTGTCATAGTAACCACCATCTCTATTTCTCCTTTTGTCATGGTAACCACCATCTCTATTTCTCCGTTTGTCATAGTAACCACCATCTCTATTTCTCCTTTTGTCATGGTAACCACCATCTCTATTTCTCTGTTTGTCATAGTAACCACCATCTCTATTTCTCCTTTTGTCATAGTAACCACCATCTCTATTTCTCCGTTTGTCATAGTAACCACCATCTCTATTTCTCCTTTTGTCATGGTAACCACCATCTCTATTTCTCCTTTTGTCATAGTAACCACCATCTCTATTTCTCCTTTTGTCATGGTAACCACCATCTCTATTTCTCTGTTTGTCATAGTAACCACCATCTCTATTTCGCCTTTTGTCATGGTAACCACCATCTCTATTTCTCCTTTCATCATGGTAACCACTCTATTTCTCCAGTTGTCATGGTAACCACCATCTCTATTTCTCCTTTCGTCATGGTAACCACCATCTCTATTTCTCCTTTTGTCATGGTAACCACCATCTCTATTTCTCCGTTTGTCATAGTAACCACCATCTCTATTTCTCCTTTCGTCATGGTAACCACCATCTCTATTTCTCCGTTTGTCATAGTAACCACCATCTCTATTTCTCCGTTTGTCATAGTAACCACCATCTCTATTTCTCCTTTTGTCATAGTAACCACCATCTCTATTTCTCCGTTTGTCATAGTAACCACCATCTCTATTTCTCCTTTTGTCATAGTAACCACCATCTCTATTTCTCCTTTTGTCATGGTAACCACCATCTCTATTTCTCCTTTTGTCATAGTAACCACCATCTCTATTTCTCCTTTTGTCATAGTAACCACCATCTCTATTTCTCCTTTCGTCATAGTAACCACCATCTCTATTTCTCCTTTTGTCATAGTAACCACCATCTCTATTTCTCCTTTTGTCATGGTAACCACCATCTCTATTTCTCTGTTTGTCATAGTAACCACCATCTCTATTTCTCCTTTTGTCATAGTAACCACCATCTCTATTTCTCCTTTTGTCATGGTAACTACCATCTCTATTTCTCCTTTCATCATGGTAACCACTCTATTTCTCCAGTTGTCATGGTAACCACCATCTCTATTTCTCCTTTCGTCATAGTAACCACCATCTCTATTTCTCCGTTTGTCATGTTAACCACCATCTCTATTTCTCCGTTTGTCATGGTAACCACTCTATTTCTCCTTTTGTCATGGTAACCACTCTATTTCTCCTTTTGTCATGGTAACCACCATCTCTATTTCTCTGTTTGTCATGGTAACCACCATCTCTATTTCTCTGTTTGTCATGGTAACCACCATCTCTATTTCAACAACAAATGTGACGGTGACAAACAGTCAGGGTTTCTTTTATAAAGATCATTTTTAACACAGCAGCAGTAACGCCTCAGTGGTTTTCATCTCAAAGACAAGGAACCAATCAGCTAGATGAAAGGTTTCCTAATTACATTACTGCGATAATATATCAGTGCTGTTTTAAAATGATTACGTCTCCACTTGTTGGAGTGCAGGAGTGGGAGGCAGGCAAAGAGGTTCTTTGAATGTATCTCCAAATGGCATGCTATTCCCTTTAGTAGTCCACTCCTTTTTAAAACCGGGTGCCCACATGGCTTATAGGGAGTAGGTTGCCAGTTGGGGACCTACATTTACATTATTATCTTATTTACATTATCTACATTTATATTCCCTATGTCTTATTAACTCTTATGAATCACATTGATCATTCCAGTCTGACAGCGTTTAGTATCTGTCCACGAGTCTGGAAGAATTTTGACATTACATCCATCTTAAGCTTCGTGGTATACACTGACTTCGTAATACATCTCTGTTTGGAAAATGGGAAACGGCGTAATGTCTGAAACACGGCATTCCACGAGTGTCATAATTGGCAAGGAGACACACTTGTTAGCGGTTCAAGATTATTATTATTTTTTTTTTTTTATAAACATAACTCCCACATGATGCACGTACAACCCCAAACCTTGATTAACTCAGCCACACAAACCTTGTTTAAGCCAGCTAACCAAACCTTGTTGAACCCAGACACCCACAGCCACCCACACCTTGATTAACCCAGCCAACCACACTCTAATAATCTAACCAAGGGATTAGGTGTGTGTGTGTGTTCAGAATGGAGAATCCAAGGAGAAGCATTGGATGTCTACAGAATGTAAAATAGCTCCAATCTCGTTGGGAACTGAGGTAGGATCGGTGGTATGTTGTGTTAGTATTTTTCATTGATGGCGCTGGTGCTCCCGACTTTAAAACGTTAGGAGCACAACGTCAAATTTAGGAGCACCAAAAATATATATATTTTCTAATCAATTAAGATTTAGCCTATGTGAATTCCAGCTACTTCTGAAGCGCATGTTGTACACTAGAAACTAATATGTAACCCTACAAATAAAATGTATTTATTATAAAAAGCTAAAATGTTTATACAAATACCTGTCATTAAAGTTTAAAAGTAATTTGTGTCATTTTATGTTTCTACATGATGTAAAAGTACTATTTTTTCAATTGAGATGCATTATATTGAAAATTGTACACTGTCACTTTAAGAGCGTCAAGTTTACTAAGATGATATTTAAGAGATCTGTCTTTCATTCATTCCTATGATCATTGATCCCATCCCTTTCTGTGCCCTCAAATGTTTGGATACACTGGTACAGTTACCAGGTGGTTAGCTAGCAGTAATGGTCCAAGCAGGACGCTAACGACCTCGCTCTGAAACAACACTACAGAAAAGCCTTATCATTACAACAATAATATATATATATATACAGAGAGAGAGAGAGAGAGAGACAGAGAGAGAGACAGAGACAGAGACAGAGATAGAGAGAGACAGAGAGAGAGAGAGAGAGAGAGAGAGAGAGAGAGAGAGAGAGAGAGAGAGAGAGAGAGAGAGAGACAGAGAGAGAGAGAGAGAGACAGAGAGAGAGACAGAGACAGAGAGAGAGCGAGAGAGAGAGACAGACAGACAGACAGACAGACAGACAGACAGACAGACAGAGAAAGAGAGAGTGAGAGAGAGACAGAGAGAGACAGAGAGAGAGAGAGAGACACAGACAGACAGACAGACAGACAGAGAAAAAGAGAGTGAGAGAGAGACAGAGAGAGACAGAGAGAGAGAGAGAGAGACAGACAGACAGACAGACAGACAGACAGAGAAAGAGAGAAAGAGAGAGAGACAGACAGACAGACAGACAGACATACAGAGAGAGAGACAGACAGACAGACAGACAGACAGACAGACAGACAGACAGACAGACAGACAGACAGACAGACAGACAGACAGACAGACAGACAGACAGACAGACAGACAGACAGACAGACAGACAGACAGACAGACAGACAGACAGACAGATAGAGAGAGAGAGAGAGAGAGTAAATTTTTTTGTCACTAAAGGTTTCCATCCAATTGGCGACCAATTTCATGACTATTCTAGAATGTGAATTTCCCCCACCATACACAGTACCAGTCAAAAGTTAGGACATACCTACTCATTCAAGGGTTTTTATTTATTTATTTTTTACCATTTTCTACATTGTAGAATAATAGTAAAGACATCACAACTATGAAATAGCACTGTTAAACAAATCCAAATATATTTTAGATTCTTAAAGTAGCCACCCTTTGCTTTGATGACAGCTTTGTACACTCTTGGCATTCTCTCAACCAGCTTCATGAGGAATGCTTTTCCAACAGTTTTGAAGGAGTTCCCACATATACTGAGCACTTTCCTTCACTCTGTGGTCCAACTCATCTCAAACCATCTCAATTGGGTTGAGGTCAGGGGATTGTGGAGACCAGGTTATCTGATGCAGCACTCCGTCACGCTCCTTCTTGGTCAAATAGTCCTTACATAGCCTGAAAGTGTTTTGTATCATTGTCCTGTTGAAAAACAAATGATAGTTCCACTAAGCCCAAACCAGATGGGATGGAATATCACTGCAGAATGCTGTTGAAGCCATGCTGGTTAAGTGTGCCTTGAATTCTAAATAAATCACAGACAATGTCACCAGCAAAGCACCCTCACACCTCCTCCTCCATGCTTCACGGTGGGAACCCCACATGCAGAGATCATCCGTTCACCTACTCTGCGTCTAACAAAGACAAATCTCAAATTTGTACTCATCAGACCAAAGGACAGATTTCTACCGGTCTAATGTCCATTGCTTGTGTTTCTTGGCCCAAGCAATTCTCTTATTATTATTGGTGTCCTTTAGTAGTGGGTTCTTTGCAGCAATTCGACCATGAAGACCTGATTCACACAGTCTCCTCTGAACAGTTGATGGTGAGATGTTTCTGTTACTTGAACTCTGTGAAGCGTTTATCTGGGCAGCAAGAGGCTTGTAACTAATGAACTGATCCTCTGCAGCAGAGGCAACTCTGGGTCTTCCTTTCCTATGGCGTTCCTCAAGAGAGACAGGTAACTCTAATGAACTGATCCTCTGCAGCAGAGGTAACTCTGGGTCTTCCTTTCCTGTGGCGGTCCTCAAGAGAGACAGGTAACTCTAATGAACTTATCCTCTGCAGCAGAGGTAACTCTGGGTCTCCTTTCCTGTGGCGGTCCTCATGAGAGACTGGTAACTCTAATGAACTTATCCTCTGCAGCAGAGGTAACTCTGGTTCTTCCTTTCCTATGGCATTCCTCAAGAGAGCCAGTTTCATCATAGCCCTTGATGGTTTTTGTGACTGCACTTGAAGAAACATTAAAAGTTCTTGACATTTTCCAGATTGACTGACCTTCACGTCTTAAAGTAATGATGGACTGTCATTTCTCTTTGCTTATTTGAGATGTTCTTGCCATAATGTGGACTTGGTCTTTTACCAAATAGGGCTATCTTCTGTATACCACCCCCCTACCTTGTCACAACACAACTGACTGGCTCAAACGCATTAAGAAAGAAAGAAATTCCACAAATGTACTTTTAACAAGGCACACCTGTTAATTGAAATGCATTCCAGGTGACTACCTCATTAAGCTGGTTGAGAGAATGCCAAGAGTGTGCAAAGCTGTCATCAAGGCAAAGGGTGGTTAATTTAAAGAATCCCAAAATATAAAATATATTTTGATTTGTTGAACACTTTTTTGGTTACTACATGATTCCATATGTGTTATTTCATAGTTTTGATGTCTTCACTATTATTCTACAATGTAGAAAATAGTCAAAAATAAAGAAAAACCCAGGAAAGAATAGGTGTGTACAGTATGTTTCCATCATATTGACCTGTTGTAGATAAAAGTGTGATGACGTAGGGCACAAAAAAATACCGTTTGAGGTTAAATTCCCGTGTACCGAATAACAAATACCTTTAAATAGTTTTTCATCGCATTTTAAACTCTACTGATGGTTTTCTCACAAACAAAACATCATTGCATTGTATAGCGAGTGTGTCCACTCTGGTATTAACACATGGGCTCAAGCCAACAGCTGGCAGATACAATGTAGGGTGTAGCCTACATAATGAGATTATTATGGACAAAAGAGCGCGATTATTTTTATTTGACAAATGGCATCATGTCACCGGAACC
>NC_143040.1:73121749-73224249 GCF_057628025.1 Oncorhynchus mykiss
AGTGCCAGTGTCTGTGTGTAATTATATTCAGGCTTCTGCTTTAAAGATTGTAACACATTAAATTGGTTGAGTGTCTAAGACGAATCAGAGGATGAAGGATCCATGGACCCTATTCCCTAACACTACATTTGGCCAGTGTCTGTATAGGGTGCCTGAGTCATCCTCTATTCCTCCACCCTTCTGACTACAAATATAACAGGCTCCATCTGAACACATCTCACCCTCACCAACCCTGACCCAGTCATCTTTATAGAGAGTTGGGCCAATGCGGTTTCTGTCTGAATGTTCCCGAGACCATTTTCTCCTCCGTAGCCTTTATTTCTGCTCGTTTAATTTTTTTTATTTTTTTTAAACCTATGAAGATGTCCAGTGAAAGTAGATATGCGATATGTTGTCGCCACAAAAGAGTACAGACTTTCACATACATTATCCTAAACACTAAAAACATCTTCAATTCGCTGCTCTGTTTTGATTTGTTTACAGCAGGTCACTTCAGAGGGAACTGTCGGAGGAGGCACTGTCGTATTGGTACATTGCTGACATTTAGAGAGTAAAGGAACTAACATGGCAGGCGTTCTAAGAGCTCATCTGTAGCTTCCACACCGTTCTTCTCCTCTCTCCCTCCCCTCTTCTCAGGATCCTTGTTCCTCAGTTTGACTAGCTAGCATGATGGACACTTATGAAAGAGAGAGAGACAGAGAGACAGAGTAGTGAGAGTAGTAGAGAGAGAGAGAAGGGGGGTAGTAGAGAGAGAGAGAAAGAGAGAGCGAGAGAGAGAGAGGGGGGAGGGTAGTAGAGATAGAGACAGAGAGACAGAGTAGTGAGAGTAGTAGAGAGAGAGAGAAGGGGGGTAGTAGAGAGAGAGAAAGAGAGAGAGAGAGAGAGAGAGAGAGGGGGGAGGGTAGTAGAGATAGAGACAGAGAGACAGAGTAGTGAGAGTAGTAGAGAGAGAGAGAAGGGGGGTAGTAGAGAGAGAGAGAAGGAGAGAGAGAGAGAGAGAGAGAGAGAGAGAGGGGAGGGTAGTAGAGATAGAGACAGAGAGACAGAGAGAAAGGGGGGGTAGTAGAGAGAGAGACAGAGAGACAGAAAGAGAAGGGAGGGTAGTAGAGAGAGAGAGAAGGGATGGTAGTAGAGAGAGAGAAAGAGAAAGGGAGGGGAGGGTAGTAGAGAGAGAGAAAGAGAGAGAGGGGAGGGGAGGGTAGTAGAGAGAGCGAGACAGAGAGCTCTTGAGAGGTAGCATACAGAGAACCACCCTTGAGAGTTACAAATTGTTCTACACAGATAAGAGGGAATCCAAACAGTGAGGGAGAGAGAGAAAGAGACACTCTGTCTGCTCATCACGGAGTCACACACAAAACACCACTACACTTCAAATTCACTGAACACACATCTACACTCTACACAAAACACCACTACACTTCACTCCACAAACAACCCACTGAACACACATCTACACAAAACACCACTACACTTCACTCCACAGACAACCCACTGACCATACATCTACACAAAACACCACTACACTTCACTCCACAAACAACCCACTGAACACACATCTACACAAAACACCACTACACTTCACTCCACAGACAACCCACTGACCATACATCTACACAAAACACCACTACACTTCACTCCACAAACAACCCACTGAACACACATCTACACAAAACACCACTACACTTCACTCCACAAACAACCCACTGAACACACATCTACACAAAACACCACTACACTTCACTCCACAGACAACCCACTGAACACACATCTACACAAAACACCACTACACTTCACTCCACAAACAACCCACTGAACACACATCTACACAAAACACCACTACACTTCACTCCACAGACAACCCACTGAACACACATCTACACAAAACACCACTACACTTCACTCCACAAACAACCCACTGAACACACATCTACACAAAACACCACTACACTTCACTCCACAGACAACCCACTGACCATACATCTACACAAAACACCACTACACTTCACTCCACAGACAACCCACTGACCATACATCTACACAAAACACCACTACACTTCACTCCACAGACAACCCACTGACCATACATCTACACTCTACAGGTTATTTTGCAGGAAGAACAAAATACAATATCAACCAATATGTCCACTACCAATATAACAATCAATCAATCAAATGTATTTATAAAGCCCTTCTTACATCAGCTGATATCTCAAAGTGCTGTACAGAAACCCAGCCTAAAACACCAAACAGCAAGCAATGCAGGTGTAGAAGCACGGTGGCTAGGAAAAACTCCCTAGAAAGGCCAAAACCTAGGAAGAAACCTAGAGAGGAACCAGGCTCTGAGGGGTGGCCAGTCCTCTTCTGGCTGTGCCAGGTGGAGATTATAAACCTAGAGAGGAACCAGGCTCTGAGGGGTGGCCAGTCCTCTTCTGGCTGTGCCGGGTGGAGATTATAAACCTAGAGAGGAACCAGGCTCTGAGGGGTGGCCAGTCCTCTTCTGGCTGTGCCGGGTGGAGATTATAAACCTAGAGAGGAACCAGGCTATGAGGGGTGGCCAGTCTTCTTCTGGCTGTGCCGGGTGGAGATTATAAACCTAGAGAGGAACCAGGCTCTGAGGGGTGGCCAGTCCTCTTCTGGCTGTGCCGGGTGGAGATTATAAACCTAGAGAGGAACCAGGCTCTGAGGGGTGGCCAGTCCTCTTCTGGCTGTGCCGGGTGGAGATTATAAACCTAGAGAGGAACCAGGCTATGAGGGGTGGCCAGTCTTCTTCTGGCTGTGCCGGGTGGAGATTATAAACCTAGAGAGGAACCAGGCTCTGAGGGGTGGCCAGTCCTCTTCTGGCTGTGCCGGGTGGAGATTATAAACCTAGAGAGGAACCACGCTATGTGGGGTGGCCAGTCCTCTTCTGGCTGTACCGGGTGGAGATTATAAACCTAGAGAGGAACCAGGCTCTGAGGGGTGGCCAGTCCTCTTCTGGCTGTGCCGGGTGGAGATTATAAACCTAGAGAGGAACCAGGCTCTGAGGGGTGGCCAGTCCTCTTCTGGCTGTGCCGGGTGGAGATTATAAACCTAGAGAGGAACCAGGCTCTGAGGGGTGGCCAGTCCTCTTCTGGCTGTGCCGGGTGGAGATTATAAACCTAGAGAGGAACCAGGCTCTGAGGGGTGGCCAGTCCTCTTCTGGCTGTGCCGGGTGGAGATTATAAACCTAGAGGAACCAGGCTCTGAGGGGTGGCCAGTCCTCTTCTGGCTGTGCCAGGTGGAGATTATAAACCTAGAGAGGAACCAGGCTCTGAGGGGTGGCCAGTCCTCTTCTGGCTGTGCCGGGTGGAGATTATAAACCTAGAGAGGAACCAGGCTCTGAGGGGTGGCCAGTCCTCTTCTGGCTGTGCCGGGTGGAGATTATAAACCTAGAGAGGAACCACGCTATGTGGGGTGGCCAGTCCTCTTCTGGCTGTGCCGGGTGGAGATTATAAACCTAGAGAGGAACCACGCTATGTGGGGTGGCCAGTCCTCTTCTGGCTGTGCTGGGTGGAGATTATAAACCTAGAGAGGAACCAGGCTATGTGGGGTGGCCAGTCCTCTTCTGGCTGTGCCGGGTGGAGATTATAAACCTAGAGAGGAACCACGCTATGTGGGGTGGCCAGTCCTCTTCTGGCTGTACCGGGTGGAGATTATAACAGAACATGGCCAAGATGTTCAAATGTTCATAGATGACCAGCAGGAGATTATAACAGAACATGGCCAAGATGTTCAAATGTTCATAGATGACCAACAGGAGATTATAACAGAACATGGCCAAGATGTTCAAATGTTCATAGATGACCAACAGGAGATTATAACAGAACATGGCCAAGATGTTCAAATGTTCATAGATGACCAGCAGGAGATTATAACAGAACATGGCCAAGATGTTCAAATGTTCATAGATGACCAGCAGGAGATTATAACAGAACATGGCCAAGATGTTCAAATGTTCATAGATGACCAACAGGAGATTATAACAGAACATGGCCAAGATGTTCAAATGTTCATAGATGACCAACAGGAGATTATAACAGAACATGGCCAAGATGTTCAAATGTTCATAGATGACCAACAGGAGATTATAACAGAACATGGCCAAGATGTTCAAATGTTCATAGATGACCAACAGGAGATTATAACAGAACATGGCCAAGATGTTCAAGCGTTCATAGATGACCAACAGGAGATTATAACAGAACATGGCCAAGATGTTCAAATGTTCATAGATGACCAACAGGAGATTATAACAGAACACGGCCAAGATGTTCAAATGTTCATAGATGACCAACAGGAGATTATAACAGAACATGGCCAAGATGTTCAAGCGTTCATAGATGACCAGCAGGAGATTATAACAGAACATGGCCAAGATGTTCAAATGTTCATAGATGACCAGCAGGAGATTATAACAGAACATGGCCAAGATGTTCAAGCGTTCATAGATGACCAACAGGAGATTATAACAGAACACGGCCAAGATGTTCAAATGTTCATAGATGACCAACAGGAGATTATAACAGAACATGGCCAAGATGTTCAAGCGTTCATAGATGACCAACAGGAGATTATAACAGAACATGGCCAAGATGTTCAAATGTTCATAGATGACCAACAGGAGATTATAACAGAACATGGCCAAGATGTTCAAGCGTTCATAGATGACCAACAGGAGATTATAACAGAACATGGCCAAGATGTTCAAGCGTTCATAGATGACCAACAGGAGATTATAACAGAACATGGCCAAGATGTTCAAGCGTTCATAGATGACCAACAGGAGATTATAACAGAACATGGCCAAGATGTTCAAGCGTTCATAGATGACCAACAGGAGATTATAACAGAACATGGCCAAGATGTTCAAGCGTTCATAGATGACCAACAGGGTCAGATAATAATAATCTCAGCAATGTAATGCACTTCTGTCGTTGTTATATAATAATGGCATAGACTGATATAACCCAATAGGTGTTTTATTCCATCTATAAATGACACCCAGATCCACTGATGAGTACGAAGTTCCTAACATTACATTTCCCATTAAACTAACTACAGAGTATGACACTACTAAACTAACTACAGTGTGATATTAGTAAACTAACTACTGAGTATGATATTACTAAACTAACTACAGAGTATGATATGACTAAACTAACTACTGAGTATGATATGACTAAACTAACTACAGAGTATGATATGACTAAACTAACTACCGAGTATGATATTGCTAAACTAACTACAGAGTATGATTTTACTTAACTAACTACAGAGTATGATTTTACTAAACTAACTACAGAGTATGATGTCACTAAACTAACTAACCTACAGTATGGTCTTCCAGTATGCTACTGAACTAACTATTAGTACGGTCTTACAGTAGCCTAGTGGTTAGAGCGTTGGACTAGTAACCGGAAGGTTGCGAGTTCAAACCCCCGAGCTGACAAGGTACAAATCTGTCGTTCTGCCCCTGAACAGGCAGTTAACCCACTGTTCCCAGGCCGTCATTGAAAATAAGAATTTGTTCTTAACTGACTTGCCTGGTTAAATAAAGGTAAAAAATTAAAAAAAAAAAATGCTACTGAACTAACTATTAGTATGGTCTTACAGTATGCTACTGAACTAACTATTAGTATGGTCTTACAGTATGCTACTGAACTAACTACAGTATGGTCTTACAGTATGCTACTGAACTATTAGTATGGTCTTCCAGTATGCTACTGAACTAACTATTAGTATGGTCTTACAGTATGCTACTGAACTATTAGTATGGTCTTACAGTATGCTACTGAACGAACTATTAGTATGGTCTTACAGTATGCTACTGAACTATTAGTATGGTCTTACAGTATGCTACTGAACTAACTACAGTATGGTCTTACAGTATGCTACTGAACTATTAGTATGGTCTTACAGTATGCTACTGAACTATTAGTATGGTCTTACAGTATGCTACTGAACTAACTATTAGTATGGTCTTACAGTATGCTACTGAACTATTAGTATGGTCTTACAGTATGCTACTGAACTATTAGTATGGTCTTACAGTATGCTACTGAACTAATTATTAGTATGGTCTTCCAGTATGCTACTGAACTAACTATTAGTATGGTCTTACAGTATGCTACTGAACTATTGGTATGGTCTTACAGTATGCTACTGAACTAACTATTAGTATGGTCTTACAGTATGCTACTGAACTAACTACAGTATGGTCTTACAGTATGCTACTGAACTATTAGTATGGTCTTACAGTATGCTACTGAACTAACTATTAGTATGGTCTTACAGTATGCTACTGAACTATTAGTATGGTCTTCCAGTATGCTACTGAACGAACTATTAGTATGGTCTTACAGTATGCTACTGAACTAACTACAGTATGGTCTTACAGTATGCTACTGAACTATTAGTATGGTCTTACAGTATGCTACTGAACTAACTATTAGTATGGTCTTACGGTATGCTACTGAACTAACTATTAGTATGGTCTTACAGTATGCTACTGAACTAACTATTAGTATGGTCTTACAGTATGCTACTGAACTAACTATTAGTATGGTCTTACAGTATGCTACTGAACTAACTATTAGTATGGTCTTACAGTATGCTACTGAACTAACTACAGTATGGTCTTACAGTATGCTACTGAACTAACTATTAGTATGGTCTTACAGTATGCTACTGAACTATTAGTATGGTCTTACAGTATGCTACTGAACTAACTATTAGTATGGTCTTCCAGTATGCTACTGAACTAACTATTAGTATGGTCTTACGGTATGCTACTGAACTAACTATTAGTATGGTCTTACAGTATGCTACTGAACTAACTACAGTATGGTCTTACAGTATGCTACTGAACTAACTATTAGTATGGTCTTACAGTATGCTACTGAACTAACTATTAGTATGGTCTTACAGTATGCTACTGAACTAACTACCATCACCATGTCATCTCGTCTATTACCTCTCTCTAACGTCCCGAAATCCAAGCTTGCCTAACCTTCCCTATGATCGCCCTGAGACAAGCAAACCAAAGCGGCTACTCTAACATGACCCGTAGACAGACACCTGTGTGAACGTATCCAACTACCTCCAAGGGGAATGTGTTACGGCGCTGGAACAAAATCACAAACGGCAACAAAGAAATGCCTATTTTTGACAAGTCAGTCATCATTTACATGCTACGCTGTCAACATATTTTGACAAAGAAAAAGCCACTTAAAGCTTCCAGTTAATTTGCGGGGTCAGTTTTGATATTTAATTTGTAAAATGGAAAGAGTTGCCTTGTCTACACACTTAGAGCCAGCACTATCATTTAACACGGAATATTTTAGAATAAAGGGCGGATGTTTTGATAGGGTTAATGTCACTTGCAAAAAAAAAAACTGCAACAATAACTCTTATTATTATTTTTGGTCAACAAGTAAAACTTGCAACTCACCCGTGGACCGGTGGACTTCTGAGCGGACGCCCGAGGGAGATGACACATCAACAGAAGTACGAAATAATGAGAAAAAGTTACAAAAACGAAGCTTCGGATGAACATCATTGACTGTCGCAGTTGAGACTATAAGAGAGTTTGGGCGAGTTTGTTGTAAATGAGTTTGTTCTTTAAACTCCCAGTCAACTGGGACTGATGCCTAAAACACGTTTCACCAACAAACAAAACAAGTTCCAAATGGTAGAAAGAGCTTTTCCCCCCCCCAACAAAAAAAAAAATCCCTCTCCTCCACAGTTGTTCCTTTAGTTGCTTATTCAAGATGCTGAGAGAAAATTTACACTATATTCACATAGTGCCGCCGGTATAATGGACTTTTATGCGCTGACGGTCACCATAGTGACAGATTTGATCCACAGCGCGCTGACCAGCTGATCATCCTGATGTGTAGACTACAGGTTAAAGTACCGTTCGCTGCATCAATTGTCGCTGACTTTATAAACAAAGAAGGGGGGGGGGGGGGGGGTAGCGGCATTGACTGACACTTTGTAGATCCAATAACAGCTGCGAAGTAGGGAAGGAGACTCCGCCCCTCTTAATAGACGACTAATTTCTCACACCCACCAGTACTAACGGCCCTAAGAGACAGACAGACAGACAGACAGACAGACAGACAGACAGACAGACAGACAGACAAACAGACAGACAGACAGACAGACAGACAGACAGACAGACAGACAGCCAGCCAGACAGACAGACAGACAGACCTGCGACAGACAGACAGACAGACAGACAGACAGACAGACAGACCTGCGACAGACAGACAGACAGACAGACAGACCTGCGACAGACAGACAGACAGACAGACAGACAGACCTGCGACAGACAGACAGACAGACCTGCGACAGACAGACAGACAGACAGACAGACATACCTTTTTATTTGTTTATCTCAACCTGTTTTTATCTGTTACAAAACAAATTAAGAATGCACTAATAAGTGACATTGTATTTGCGATTCTTTATGTTTTTTTGGGGTACTTTTTTTCCCCTTCATTTCATTTATTTGGGGGGGGGGGGGGGGCTGGGGAGCTGATAGGACACAATCAGCTATCTATATCCTCTTCTTGTTCTTGTTCTTCGAGTCATTTCTCATAATTCACCTCTTTCTTTCCCCCTCTTCTATCCTGGATTTAGCTCTGTCTGAAAACAGCATGCGGGATAGACTGAGCCGCTGTGTGATGTCAGTGTGCATGCAAATGGTAAACAGAGCATCAAATTACAGACACTAAAATGCGTGCACACACTCGTTTCTACAACCATATGTGCCTAAAGAAAGACCCCCAAATAAAAATATATAATCAAAGGTTGTAGATTATCATAATGGAAGATTGAAGTGAGAGAGAAAGTAAAAGAGAAAGAGAGAGAGAGAGAGAGAGAGAGAGAGAGAGAGAAAGAGAGAGAATGAGTAAGAGAGAGACCATTTGTACATTGCTAAAACACTGTATATATATAATATGACATTTGTAATGTCTTTATTGTTTTGAATGTGTAATGTTTACTGTTAATTTTTATTCTTTATTTCACTTTATATGTTCTCAACCTCACTTGCTTTGGCAATGTTAACACATGTTTCCCATGCCAATAAAGCCCTAAATTGAATTGAATTGAATTGAGAGAGGGAGAGAGAGAATGAGAGAGAGAGAGAGAGAGCGAGAGGGAATGACAGATAGAGTGTGATTGAGAGAAAGAGAGAGAGAATGAGAGAGAAAGTGTGATTGAGAGAAAGAGAGAGAGTGATTGAGAGAAAGAGAGAGAGATAGAGAGAGAGAGAGGAAGAGAGAGAGAATGAGAGAGAGAAAGAGAGAGAATGAGAGAGAGAAAGAGAGAGAGAGAGAGAGAGAGAGTGATTGGGAGAAAGAGAGAGAGAGAGAGAGAGACAGACAGACAGACAGACAAACAGACAGACAGACAGACAGACAGACAGACAGACAGACAGACAGACAGACAGACAGACAGACAGACAGACAGAGAGAGAGAGAGCGGGAGAGAGAGAGAGAGAGAGAGAGAGAGAGAGAGAGACAGACAGACAGACAGACAGACAGACAGACAGACAGACAGACAGGCAGACAGACAGACAGAGAGAGAGCGGGAGAGAGAGAGAGAGAGAGAGAGACAGACAGACAGACAGACAGACAGACAGACAGACACAGAGAGACACAGAGAGACACAGAGAGAGAGCGGGAGAGAGAGAGAGAGAGGTTGAGTGAGTGAAGCAGCCAACCTGATCTCATAGTTTCACTTCGGGATTTGACGTAAATGGATGAACATCGATTTTTGACCCTTTAATTCTACGTGGTTGCAGGGTTAAAACAGAATCAACTCACAGGGCTTAAGTTTAGGTATTCATTCAAAGGGGTTAAGGTTAAGGCTATGGTTTGGGGAAAGCAGAAAACTAATTATTCAAACAAAATGCACTGTTTCAGTATCGTCTCCCTGCTTGCTTGATCATTGTGAGTGTCTGTGGCACTGTGGTCTAAAAAGCATGAGCATGAGTGAGTTGGAGTCCAGTGCTATGCCACTGTTTTAGAGTTATTTTTTGTGATCGCCCGAGGACAGCATTTATTGACGTCCTCGGGATCTTTTCAAACGTCCGAAATCGACGTGTGTTCTTAGTGACCTGGTGGCAGCAGAGTGATTAGTCCTGCTTCAACACTCCTCACAGTCACACGCACACGCACACACACACACACACGCACACACACGCACACGCGCACGCACACACACACACACACACACAGAGGAATACACACACACTGAGGAACACACACACACACACACACACACACAGAGGAACACACACACACAGAGGAACACACACACACTGAGAAACACACACACAGAGGAACACACACACAGAGGTACACACACAGAGGTACACACATACGCAGAGGAACACACATACGCAGAGGAACACACAGAGGAACACACACACAGAGTTGAACACACACACAGAGGAACAAGCCTTTAAAGATCTGAAAAGGGCCGTCTGTTTACCACCCCTCCCACACTGCACCAGTCTTTGTTCCTATAGATATTATTCCTCTGTTACAGTTGAGCGGCTTTCTGAGTCTTCACTGAAGAGCCTTGTAATTAGAGCTATTGAGAAGTCTGAATTGGCACAATTAAGGTCAGGATTAATGATTTCTGTGTGTGTCAGCCAGTGGCATAACGTTGTTTTGCAGGCCCCGCCCCCCGCCAGGTCCAAGGCTAATTTCATAGCATAACATAGAATATAAAACAACACTTATAAAGCAAACATTATCGCTTGTTTAGACATATGTTGCAGAACAGTGATACAAATAGAATCTTTTCTATATTGACCTCCCCAAAAAATATTGACTGAGTTGACAACAGATACTCAAAACGGACATATTTATTTTCCTAAAAAAAAAAAAAAAGTTCAATTACAAACCATTTTTTTCAGATCTTTCAGCACTCTGACGGAGTTTATGTTTTACGGAGTTGACAAACATTGTACTTTTCTTTCTTCTTCGTTCAAGTGGTATACACAGTAATGGGTAGCCGCGGCAGGGTAGCCTAGTGGTTAGAGCGTTGGACTAGTAACCGGAAGGTTGTGAGTTCAAACCCCCGAGCTGACAAGGTACAAATCTGTCGTTCTGCCCCTGAACAGGCAGTTAACCCACTGTTCCCAGGCCGTCATTGAAAATAAGAATTTGTTCTTAACTGACTTGCCTGGTTAAATAAAGGTAAAATAAAAAAAATTAAAAAAAAATGTCATTTTTCCTCAGTTGATTTATGAATCTTAAACCTAATTAAATGTAACATATTTGAACTACAAATTCACATCTTAATCTATCAGGGAGATGGAGCTGACAGTTTATGGTTGTGACCATGGTGATTCCAATATCATTTGTTTAAATCTATCAACAGTAGAGAACATTCCAGACCATGAGGTGTCTTATTGCTCTAGATGTAATGAGGACATAAGGGGTCCTTATGGTATAGGTGACCCTGCACATTCCTGATTCATTTAGGATTTTAGACCAATCTGACTGTTCACCAAATGTATATGTACACATCTTTTAGGGAATCAAAGTGTTGAGATAAAGTATCCTTGCAAGTCAAAGAGGGCTATTGGAAGAAACTACATAAGAAAATGTTTCAGTTAATATCCATTATTAACAGTTGTTTTTTTATTTTAAATACTTTTTTGGAGAGTTTGAAATTGGGATCCTTTGCTCCAGGTCAGGGCATTTCCAGGCATAGAGCTAACATGGAAATTAACATATCAAAGTATTTAGAAAAATAAATCGAAATTGTTATAACCCTTATAAAGTTCCCCTAAATGTTCATTTCAAGCTAAAAAAAATAGTGCAACAAAATCTATATATTTTTTAAAAATATGAAAATGAAGTTTCCCTGCGAGACAAAGATTGTCCTGACTTTCAAGAATCTTTTAGCTTATTTCCTGCTACTCAACATATTTTGTCATGAGTCTGAGAAACAATTGTGCAGTGGGGAGATGTGGACGAAGTCGGGATGGAAACAGGAAAGGGAAATGGAGGGAGAAAAGAAAGGGAAAGGTAATAGAGTGAGAGACCTTGTTAATCCGAACGTAGTGAGTCTGTCTGTCAGTACAGAGCCAAGAGAAGAGCAGAAGATCCACACCTCTGTTAGATTGTAGCTGGGAGAAGAGAGGTAGGACTGGCTGGCTCTGGAGCACTACACCAGCCAGTCCACTTGTGCCCTGATTAACCTGGGTCTGGATGCGTGATGTTCTGCTGGGAACAAGTTGAGGGAGGAGTTGGAGTTTTGATGTTAGCTAGTTGGGGAGGAGGAGGTGGAGTTCTGCTGTTAGCTAGTTGGGGGGAGGAGGTGAAGTTCTACTGTTAGCTAGTTGGGGGGAGGAGGAGGTGGAGTTCTGCTGTTAGCTAGTTGGGGAGGAGGAGGTGGGGAAGTTCTGCTGTTAGCTAGTTGGGGAGGAGGAGGAGAAGTTCTGCTGTTAGCTAGTTGGGGAGGAGGAGGTGGAGTTCTGCTGTTAGCTAGTTGGGGGGAGGAGGTGGAGTTCTGCTGTTAGCTAGTTGGGGAGGAGGAGGTGAAGTTCTGCTGTTAGCTAGTTGGGGAGGAGGAGGTGGAGTTCTGCTGTTAGCTATTTGGGAGGAGGAGGAGAAGTTCTGCTGTTAGCTAGTTGGAGGGGAGGTGAAGTTCTGCTGTTAGCTAGTTGGGGAGGAGGAGGTGGAGTTCTGCTGTTAGCTAGTTGGGGAGGAGGAGGTGAAGTTCTGCTGTTAGCTAGTTGGGGATGAGGTGAAGTTCTGCTGTTAGCTAGTTGGAGAGGAGGTGAAGTTCTGCTGTTAGCTAGTTGGGGAGGAGGAGGTGAAGTTCTGCTGTTAGCTAGTTGGAGAGGAGGTGAAGTTATGCTGTTAGCTAGTTGGGGAGGAGGAGGTTAAGTTCTGCTGTTAGCTAGTTGGGGAGGAGGTGAAGTTCTGCTGTTAGCTAGTTGGGGGAGGATGTGAAGTTCTGCTGTTAGCTAGTTGGGGAGGAGGTGAAGTTCTGCTGTTAGCTAGTTGGGGAGGAGGTGGAGTTCTGCTGTTAGCTAGTTGGGGAGGAGGAGGTGAAGTTCTGCTGTTAGCTAGTTGGGGAGGAGGTGAAGTTCTGCTGTTAGCTAGTTGGGGAGGAGGTGGAGTTCTGCTGTTAGCTAGTTGGGGAGGAGGAGGTGAAGTTCTGCTGTTAGCTAGTTGGGGAGGAGGTGAAGTTCTGCTGTTAGCTAGTTGAGGAGGAGGTGAAGTTCTGCTGTTAGCTAGTTGGGGATGAGGTGGAGTTCTGCTGTTAGCTAGTTGGGGAGGAGGAGGTGGAGTTCTGCTGTTAGCTAGTTGGGGAGGAGGAGGTGAAGTTCTGCTGTTAGCTAGTTGGGGAGGAGGAGGTGAAGTTCTGCTGTTAGCTAGTTGGGGAGGAGGAGGTGAAGTTCTGCTGTTAGCTAGTTGGGGAGGAGGTGGAGTTCTGCTGTTAGCTAGTTGGGGAGGATGAGGTGAAGTTCTGCTGTTAGCTAGTTGGGGAGGAGGAGGTGGAGTTCTGCTGTTAGCTAGTTGGGGAGGAGGAGGTGAGGTTCTGCTGTTAGCTAGTTGGGGAGGAGGTGCAGTTCTGTTGTTAGCTAGTTGAGGAGGAGGTGAAGTTCTGCTGTTAGCTAGTTGGGGAGGAGGTGGAGTTCTGCTGTTAGCTAGTTGGGGAGGAGGTGAAGTTCTGCTGTTAGCTAGTTGGGGAGGAGGTGAAGTTCTGCTGTTAGCTAGTTGGGGAGGAGGTGAAGTTCTACTGTTAGCTAGTTGGGGAGGAGATGAAGTTCTGCTGTTAGCTAGTTGGGGAGGAGGTGTAGTTCTGCTGTTAGCTAGTTGGGGAGGAGGAGGTGGAGTTCTGCTGTTAGCTAGTTGGGGAGGAGGAGGTGGAGTTCTGCTGTTAGCTAGTTGGGGAGGAGGAGGTGAAGTTCTGCTGTTAGCTAGTTGGGGAGGAGGAGGTGGAGTTCTGCTGTTAGCTAGTTGGGGAGGAGGAGGTGAAGTTCTGCTGTTAGCTAGTTGGGGAGGAGGAGGTGGAGTTCTGCTGTTAGCTAGTTGGGGAGGAGGAGGTGGAGTTCTGCTGTTAGCTAGTTGGGGAGGAGGAGGTGAAGTTCTGCTGTTAGCTAGTTGGGGAGGAGGAGGTGGAGTTCTGCTGTTAGCTAGTTGGGGAGGAGGATGTGAAGTTCTGCTGTTAGCTAGTTGAGAGGAGGTGAAGTTCTGCTGTTAGCTAGTTGGGGATGAGGTGGAGTTCTGCTGTTAGCTGGTTGGGGAGGAGTAGGTGGAGTTCTGCTGTTAGCTAGTTGGGGAGGAGGAGGTGGAGTTCTGCTGTTAGCTAGTTGGGGAGGAGGAGGTGAAGTTCTGCTGTTAGTTAGTTGGAGAGGAGGTGAAGTTCTGCTGTTAGCTAGTTGGGGAGGAGGAGGTGGAGTTCTGCTGTTAGCTAGTTGGGGAGGAGGAGGTGAAGTTCTGCTGTTAGCTAGTTGGAGAGGAGGTGAAGTTCTGCTGTTAGCTAGTTGTGGAGGAGGAGGTGAAGTTCTGCTGTTAGCTATTTGGGGGGGGGGTGAAGTTCTGCTGTTAGCTAGTTGGGAGGAGGAGGTGAAGTTCTGCTGTTAGCTAGTTGGGGAGGAGGAGGTGAAGTTCTGCTGTTAGCTAGTTGGAGAGGAGGTGAAGTTCTGCTGTTAGCTAGTTGTGGATGAGGTGGAGTTCTGCTGTTTTCTAGTTGGTGGGAGGAGGAGGTGGAGATCTGCTGTTAGCTATTTGGGGTGAGGAGGTCAAGTTCTGCTGTTAGCTAGTTGGGGTGGAGGAGGTTGAGTTCTGCTGTTTTCTAGTTGGGGGGAGGAGGAGGTGGAGTTCTGCTGTTTTCTAGTGAAGGGGAAGGAGGAGGTGGAGTTCTGCTGTTAGCTATTTGGGGCGAGGTCAAGTTCTGCTGTTTGCTAGTTGGGAAGGAGGTGAAGTTCTCTTGTTAGCTAGTTAGAGGAGGAGGAGGTGAAGTTAGAGAGCAGTTGAGAGGGGAGACATTAGGGGGGGGTGGTGGGTGGGTGCATGGAGAACAGGAGTGTCTCTCGGAATTTTAACGAGATCAGTTTTTGTCTAGTTTTCCTTTCTCTGCTCTCTCTTAGTTCATCCATCCTCCACCCCTCCATCCCTAACAAAGAGACTGTGGTGTTATTCTCTTGTTGTAGGGTAAGCATGGCTCAACACTTAATGCTGTTGTCATTTGGCCCGGCTTGAAAGACCGCCTGGCAGGATTAAACACATTGAATGAACAAGCTGAAAAGAAATGTCTTCCCCAATTACTGGCTCGGCCCTCCACAGATCCCCCCCCGTCCCCCGTCCGTCAGCGCCCCGACCCTGACAGCCAACACACACCATTACACAGTAAATTAGCAGGTGTCTCAAGCCACAGGTCTGAGTCCACGATAACACCCTTTTCCCTACCTGGTGCTCTGGCTTTGTCCAGAGTCCTATTGGGCCTGTTCAAAAGTAGTGCCCTATGCAGGGAACATTGTGCCATTTGGGACTAATCCACAAAAACACAAAGGTTAGGATGGCCACCACCCTCAGAGACCACAGGATGGCCACCACCCTCAGAGACCACAGGATGGCCACCACCCTCAGAGACCACAGGATGGCCACTACTCTCAGAGACCACAGGATGGCCACCACCCTCAGAGACCACAGGATTGTCACCACCCTCAGAGACCACAGGATGGCGACCACCCTCAGAGACCACAGGATGGCCACCCTCAAAGACCACAGGATGGCCACCACCCTCAGAGACCACAGGATGGCCACCACCCTCAGAGACCACAGGATGGCGACCACCCTCAGAGACCACAGGATGGCCACCACCCTCAGAGACCACAGGATGGCCACTACTCTCAGAGACCACAGGATGGCCACCACCCTCAGAGACCACAGGATGGCCACCACCCTCAGAGACCACAGGATGGCCACCACCATCAGAGACCACAGGATGGCCACCACCCTCAGAGACCACAGGATGGCCACCACCCTCAGAGACCACAGGATGGCCACCCTCAGAGACCACAGGATGGCAACCACCCTCAGAGACCACAGGATGGCCACCACCCTCAGGGACCACAGGATGGCCACCACCGTCAGAGACCACAGGATGGCCACCACCCTCAGGGACCACAGGATGGCCACCACCGTCAGAGACCACAGGATGGCCACCCTCAGAGACCACAGGATGGCCACCACCCTCAGAGACCACAGGATGGCCACCACCCTCAGAGACCACAGGATGGCCACCACCCTCAGGGACCACAGGATGGCCACCACCGTCAGAGACCACAGGATGGCCACCACCCTCAGGGACCACAGGATGGCCACCACCGTCAGAGACCACAGGATGGCCACCCTCAGAGACTACAGGATGGCCACCACCGTCAGAGACCACAGGATGGCCACCACCCACAGAGACCACAGGATGGCCACCACCCTCAGAGACCACAGGATGGCCACCACCCTCAGGGACCACAGGATGGCCACCACCGCCAGAGACCACAGGATGGCCACCACCCTCAGGGACCACAGGATGGCCACCACCGTCAGAGACCACAGGATGGCCACCCTCAGAGACTACAGGATGGCCACCACCGTCAGAGACCACAGGATGGCCACCACCCTCAGAGACCACAGGATGGCCACCACCCTCAGGGACCACAGGATGGCCACCACCGTCAGAGACCACAGGATGGCCACCACCCTCAGGGACCACAGGATGGCCACCACCGTCATAGACCACAGGATGGCCACCCTCAGAGACTACAGGATGGCCACCACCGTCAGAGACCACAGGATGGCCACCACCCACAGAGACCACAGGATGGCCACCACCCTCAGAGACCACAGGATGGCCACCACCCTCAGGGACCACAGGATGGCCACCACCGTCAGAGACCACAGGATGGCCACCACCCTCAGGGACCACAGGATGGCCACCACCGTCATAGACCACAGGATGGCCACCCTCAGAGACTACAGGATGGCCACCACCGTCAGAGACCACAGGATGGCCACCACCCACAGAGACCACAGGATGGCCACCACCCTCAGAGACCACAGGATGGCCACCACCCTCAGGGACCACAGGATGGCCACCACCGTCAGAGACCACAGGATGGCCACCCTCAGAGACTACAGGATGGCCACCACCGTCAGAGACCACAGGATGGCCACCACCCACAGAGACCACAGGATGGCCACCACCCTCAGACACCACAGGGAAGTTACTACCAACATTCAACCACACCAGATGTTCACAGAATAGAAATACAAATATGATGACGTGCAGAATGACCGTGTTCTTCTATTTTTTAGTCTAAAAGAACCTGTATATTAATGACCAGCTGTGGCTTTGCTAATGAGTCATAACAAACAGCTTTGAGTTGATGTGAACACATATGAGGTGCAGAATCGTAGTGTTCTTTATCTTGATTGGGTTATCTGATGCTGCCTTTCCAACAGCTAATCTTCCTGGGGTCCGTCCTGGGAAAAAAACAGACTCCTAATGAGCAGCTGTGACTTTTCAGTTTAATGAAAAAATATTTATTATTTATGGATTGTCAAATATGAGCACAAAGAGACATTGAAAACAACATTCCCAGTCCTTCACCCCCACATTGAAAACAACATTCCCAGTCCTTCACCCCCACATTGGAAACAACATTCCCAGTTCAAAAAGTTGTAATGTCTTTTGCATTTGTGTGTAACATATTGGTGGATTTGTGAACTACAATTCAACTAAAATATGTGTGGAAAATCATATTCAGGCAAATGTAGCAAACATACATGCACTTGTACCTGCACAACAGGATATTTCAGGCAGCACAACATTTCAAAAGTACTTCTTCAGATGGTTGAATGGTGTCCTGTGGAGGTCCAAGACAAATGGGGGCTCTCCAATAATAGACAATGGGTGTATTCAGACAGAGGGGACTTCAAACACAAATATGTGAGGTCAGATAGAAAGCCCTCCCCCTTTAAAGTTCCTCATCTGGATTTCATTTGATACATGTACTGGCTGCTCCTGGATCCAGGGAGCAGCGTGGACCTCAGGCTGGCCTTCTGGACAGCAGCAACCTGGACTCACATGACTTATTTAACCCCCCCCCCCCCCCACACACACACACACACACACACACACCTTAATAAAGACACATGCCCTGCAGCGAGACAAACATCCATAAACACACAAACACCACAAACAAATAAATCTCTTCAAATAACCAGATCATCCTCATCACATCTTCTTTGTTCTGTTCAAGAGAACACACAGCAACAACAAAAAAAGTGTGAGAACAGATGTAGAGTTTCCTAAAAAGACAGAGATGTAGAGTTTCCTAAAAAAAAAATATATATATATATATATATATATATATATAGAGAGAGAGAGAGAGAGAGAGAGAGAGAGAGAGAGAGAGAGAGTGAGTTTCCTAAAAATATATATATATATATATATACAGTGCCTTGCGAAAGTATTCGGCCCCCTTGAACTTTGCGACCTTTTGCCACATTTCAGGCTTCAAAGATAAAGATATAAAACTGTATTTTTTTGTGAAGAATCAACAACAAGTGGGACACAATCATGAAGTGGAACGACATTTATTAGATATTTCAAACGTTTTTTAACAAATCAAAAACTGAAAAATTGGGCGTGCAAAATTATTCAGCCCCTTTACTTTCAGTGCAGCAAACTCTCTCCAGAAGTTCAGTGAGGATCTCTGAATGATCCAATGTTGACCTAAATGACTAATGATGATAAATACAATCCACCTGTGTGTAATCAAGTCTCCGTATAAATGCACCTGCACTGTGATAGTCTCAGAGGTCCGTTAAAAGCGCAGAGAGCATCATGAAGAACAAGGAACACACCAGGCAGGTCCGAGATACTGTTGTGAAGAAGTTTAAAGCCGGATTTGGATACAAAAAGATTTCCCAAGCTTTAAACATCCCAAGGAGCACTGTGCAAGCGATAATATTGAAATGGAAGGAGTATCAGACCACTGCAAATCTACCAAGACCTGGCCGTCCCTCTAAACTTTCAGCTCATACAAGGAGAAGACTGATCAGAGATGCAGCCAAGAGGCCCATGATCACTCTGGATGAACTGCAGAGATCTACAGCTGAGGTGGGAGACTGTCCATAGGACAACAATCAGTCGTATATTGCACAAATCTGGCCTTTATGGAAGAGTGGCAAGAAGAAAGCCATTTCTTAAAGATATCCATAAAAAGTGTCGTTTAAAGTTTGCCACAAGCCACCTGGGAGACACACCAAACATGTGGAAGAAGGTGCTCTGGTCAGATGAAACCAAAATTGAACTTTTTGGCAACAATGCAAAACGTTATGTTTGGCGTAAAAGCAACACAGCTCATCACCCTGAACACACCATCCCCACTGTCAAACATGGTGGTGGCAGCATCATGGTTTGGGCCTGCTTTTCTTCAGCAGGGACAGGGAAGATGGTTAAAATTGATGGGAAGATGGATGGAGCCAAATACAGGACCATTCTGGAAGAAAACCTGATGGAGTCTGCAAAAGACCTGAGACTGGGACAGAGATTTGTCTTCCAACAAGACAATGATCCAAAACATAAAGCAAAATCTACAATGGAATGGTTCAAAAATAAACATATCCAGGTTTTAGAATGGACAAGTCAAAGTCCAGACCTGAATCCAATCGAGAATCTGTGGAAAGAACTGAAAACTGCTGTTCACAAATGCTCTCCATCCAACCTCACTGAGCTCGAGCTGTTTTGCAAGGAGGAATGGGAAAAAATGTCAGTCTCTCGATGTGCAAAACTGATAGAGACATACCCCAAGCGACTTACAGCTGTAATCGCAGCAAAAGGTGGCGCTACAAAGTATAACTTAAGGGGGCTGAATAATTTTGCACGCCCAATTTTTCAGTTTTTGATTTGTTAAAAAAGTTTGAAATATCCAATAAATGTCGTTCCACTTCATGATTGTGTCCCACTTGTTGTTGATTCTTCACAAAAAAATACAGTTTTATATCTTTATGTTTGAAGCCTGAAATGTGGCAAAAGGTCGCAAAGTTCAAGGGGGCCGAATACTTTCGCAAGGCACTGTATATATATAGAGAGAGAGCGTTTTCTAAAAAGAGAGAGATATAAACTCAGTAAAAAAAAGAAATGTCCTCTCACTGTCAACTGCAAACTTAACATGTGTAAATATTTGTACGAACATAACAAGATTCAACAACTGAGACATGAACTAAACAAGTTCCACAGACATGTGACTATCGGAAATTAAATAATGTGTCCCTAAACAAAGGGTGGGGTCAAAATCAAAAGTAACAGTCAGTATCTGGTGTGGCCACCAGCTGCATTAAGTACTGCAGTGCATCTCCTCCTCATCGACTGCACGAGATTTGCCAGTTCTTGCTGTGAGATGTTACCCCACTCTTCCACCAAGGCACCTGCAAATTCCTGGACATTTCTGGGAGGAATGGCCCTAGCCCTCACACTCCGATCCAACAGGTCCCAGACGTGCTCAATGGGATTGAGATCTGGGTTCTTCGGTGGCCATGGCAAAACACTGACATTCCTGTCTTGCAGGAAATCACACACAGAACGAGCAGTATGGCTGAGGGCATTGTCATGCTGGAGAGTCATGTCAGGATGAGCCTGCAGGAGGGGTACCACATGAGGGAGGAGAATGTCTTCCCTGTAACGCACAGCGTTGAGATTGCCTGCAATGACAACAAGCTCAGTCCGGTGATGCTGTGACACACCGCCCCAGACCATGATGGACCCTCCACCTCCAAATCGATCCCGCTCCAGAGTACAGGCCTCGGTGTAACGCTCATTCCTTTGACGATAAACGTGCCCATAGGTGACATTGTTGCCTGTGATGTCTGGTGAGGACCTGCCGTACAACAGGCCTACAAGCCCTCAGCCCAGGCTCTCTCAACCTATGAGCACTGACGGAGGGATTGTGCGTTCCTGGTGTAACTCGGGCAGTTGTTATTGCCATCCTGTACCTGTCCCGCAGGTGTGATGTTCGGATGTACCGATCCTGTGCAGGTGTTGTTACACGTGGTCTGCCACTGCGAGGACGATCAGCTGTCCGTCCTGTCTCCCTGTAGGGCTGTCTTAGTCATCTCACAGTACTGACATTGCAATTTATTGCCCAGGCCACATCTGCAGTCCTCATGCCTCCTTGCAGCATGCCTAAGGCATGTTCACACAGATGAGCAGGGACCCTGGGCATCTTTCTTTTGGTGTTTTTCAGAGTCAGTAGAAAGGCCTCTTTAGTGTCCTAAGTTTTCATAACTGGGACCTTAATTGCCTACCTTCTGTAAGCTGTTAGTGTCTTAATGACCGTTCCACAGGTGCATGTTCATGAATTATTTATGGTTCATTGAACAAGCATGGGAAACAGTGTTTAAACCCTTTACAATATAGATTTACAATATAGATCTGTGACATTATTTTGATTTTTATGAATTATCTTTGAAAGACAGGGTCCTGAAAAAGAGGCATTTAGATTTAGATAGAGGTTTTTAAAGACAGCGATCATAGATAGACCATAGATAGAGGTTTTTAAAGACAGAGACCATAGATAGACCATAGATAGAGGTTTTTAAAGACAGAGACCATAGATAGACCATAGATAGAGGTTTTTAAAGACAGAGACCATAGATAGACCATAGATAGAGGTTTTTAAAGACAGAGACCATAGATAGACCATAGATAGAGTTTTTTTAAGACAGAGACCATAGATAGACCATAGATAGAGGTTTTTAAAGACAGAGACCATAGATAGACCATAGATAGAGGTTTTTAAAGACAGAGACCATAGATAGACCATAGATAGAGGTTTTTAAAGACAGAGACCATAGATAGACCATAGATAGAGGTTTTTAAAGACAGAGACCATAGATAGACCATAGATAGAGTTTTTTTAAGACAGAGACCATAGATAGACCATAGATAGAGTTTTTTTTAAGACAGAGACCATAGATAGACCATAGATAGAGGTTTTTAAAGACAGAGACCATAGATAGACCATAGATAGAGGTTTTTAAAGACAGAGACCATAGATAGACCATAGATAGAGGTTTTTTTAAGACAGAGACCATAGATAGACCATAGATAGAGGTTTTTAAAGACAGAGACCATAGATAGACCATAGATAGAGGTTTTTAAAGACAGAGACCATAGATAGACCATAGATAGAGGTTTTTAAAGACAGAGACCATAGATAGACCATAGATAGAGTTTTTTTAAGACAGAGACCATAGATAGACCATAGATAGAGTTTTTTTAAGACAGAGACCATAGATAGACCATAGATAGAGGTTTTTAAAGACAGAGACCATAGATAGACCATAGATAGAGGTTTTTAAAGACAGAGACCATAGATAGACCATAGATAGAGTTTTTTTAAGACAGAGACCATAGATAGACCATAGATAGAGGTTTTTAAAGACAGAGACCATAGATAGACCATAGATAGAGTTTTTTTAAGACAGAGACCATAGATAGACCATAGATAGAGGTTTTTAAAGACAGAGACCATAGATAGACCATAGATAGAGGTTTTTAAAGACAGAGACCATAGATAGACCATAGATAGAGGTTTTTAAAGACAGAGACCATAGATAGACCATAGATAGAGTTTTTTTAAGACAGAGACCATAGATAGACCATAGATAGAGGTTTTTAAAGACAGAGACCATAGATAGACCATAGATAGAGGTTTTTAAAGACAGAGACCATAGATAGACCATAGATAGAGGTTTTTTTAAGACAGAGACCATAGATAGACCATAGATAGAGGTTTTTAAAGACAGAGACCATAGATAGACCATAGATAGAGGTTTTTAAAGACAGAGACCATAGATAGACCATAGATAGAGGTTTTTAAAGACAGAGACCATAGATAGACCATAGATAGAGTTTTTTTAAGACAGAGACCATAGATAGACCATAGATAGAGGTTTTTAAAGACAGAGACCATAGATAGACCATAGATAGAGGTTTTTAAAGACAGAGACCATAGATAGACCATAGATAGATTTTTTTTAAGACAGAGACCATAGATAGACCATAGATAGAGGTTTTTAAAGACAGAGACCATAGATAGACCATAGATAGAGTTTTTTTAAGACAGAGACCATAGATAGACCATAGATAGAGGTTTTTAAAGACAGAGACCATAGATAGACCATAGATAGAGGTTTTTAAAGACAGAGACCATAGATAGACCATAGATAGAGGTTTTTAAAGACAGAGACCATAGATAGACCATAGATAGAGGTTTTTAAAGACAGAGACCATAGATAGACCATAGATAGAGGTTTTTTTAAGACAGAGACCATAGATAGACCATAGATAGAGGTTTTTAAAGACAGAGACCATAGATAGACCATAGATAGAGGTTTTTTAAGACAGAGACCATAGATAGACCATAGATAGAGTTTTTTTAAGACAGAGACCATAGATAGACCATAGATAGAGGTTTTTAAAGACAGAGACCATAGATAGACCATAGATAGAGGTTTTTAAAGACAGAGACCATAGATAGACCATAGATAGAGGTTTTTAAAGACAGAGACCATAGATAGACCATAGATAGAGGTTTTTAAAGACAGAGACCATAGATAGACCATAGATAGAGTTTTTTTAAGACAGAGACCATAGATAGACCATAGATAGAGGTTTTTAAAGACAGAGACCATAGATAGACCATAGATAGAGGTTTTTAAAGACAGAGACCATAGATAGACCATAGATAGAGGTTTTTTTAAGACAGAGACCATAGATAGACCATAGATAGAGGTTTTTAAAGACAGAGACCATAGATAGACCATAGATAGAGGTTTTTAAAGACAGAGACCATAGATAGACCATAGATTGAGGTTTTTAAAGACAGAGATGTACACTACCAGTCAAAAGTTTGGACACCTACTCATTCAAGGGTTTTTCTTTATTTTTACTATTTTCTACATTGTAGAATAACAGCGAAGGCATCAACACTATGAAATAGCACATATGGAGTCATGTTGTAACCAAAAAAGTGTGAAACAACTCAAAATATATTTCTTTTGACAGCTCTGCACACTCTTGGCATTCTCTCAACCAGCTTCACCTGGAATGCTTTTCCAACAGTCTTGGAGGAGTTCCCACATATGCTGCCCACTTGTTGGCTGCTTTTCCTTCACTCTGCGGTCCAACTCATCCCAAACCATCTCAATTGGGTTGAGCTCGGGTGATTGTGGAGGCCAGGTCATCTGATGCAGCACTCCGTCACTGTCCTTCTTGGTCAAATAGCCCTTACACAGCCTGGGTTGGGTCATTGTGCTGTTGAAAAACACATGATAGTCCCACTAAGCGCAAACCAGATGGGATGGCGTATCGCAGCAGAATGCTGTGGTAGCCATGCTGGTTAAGTGTGCTTTGAATTCTAAATAAATCCCAGACAGTGTCACCAGACAATAACCCCCACACCATAACACCTCCTCCTCCATGATTTACAAAATACACATGTGGAGATCATCCGTTCACCCACACCGTGACTCACAAAGACACTGAGGTTGAAACCAAAAATCTCCAATTTGGACTCCAGACCAAAGGACAAATTTCCACCCGTCTAATGTGCTCGTGTTTCTTGACCCAAGTAAGTCTCTTATTCTTCTTGGTGTCCTTTAGCAGTTGTTTCTTTGCACCAATTCGACCATGAAGGCCTGATTCACATCGTCTCCTCTGAACAGTTGATGTTGAGATGTGTCTGTTACTTGAACTCTGTGAAGCATTTATTTGGGCTGCAATTTCTGAGGCTGGTAACTCTAATGAACTTATCCTCTGCAGCAGAGTTAACTCTGGGTCTTCCATTCCTGTGGCGGTCCTCATGAGAGCCAGTTTCATCATAGGGCTTGATGGTTTTTGCAGCTGCACTTGAAGAAACTTTCTAAGTACTTGAAATGTTCCTTATTGACTGACTTTCATGTCTTAATGAAATGATGGACTGTCATTTCTCTTTGCTTATTTGAGCTGTTCTTGCCATAATATGGAATTGGTATTTTACTTAAAAGAGCTATCTTCTGTATACCTTGTCAAAACACAAGTGATTGTCTCAAAAGCATTAAGAAGGAAAGAAATCCCCCAAATGAACTTTTAACAAGGCGCACATGTTAATTGAAATGCATTCCAGGTGACTACCTCATGAAGCTGGTTGAGAGAATGCCAAGAGTGTCCAAAGCTGTCATCAAGTCAAATGGTGGCTACTTTGAAGAATCTCAAATATAAAATATATTTTGATTTGCTTAACATTGTTTCGGTAACCACATGATTCCATATGTGTTATTTCATAGTTTTGATGTCTTCACTATTATTCTACAATGTAGAAAATAGTAAAAATAAAGACAAACCCTTGAAAGACTAGGTGTTGTAAAACTTTTGAACAGTAGTGTAGATACAGTTTTCTAAAAAGACAGAGATTTAGGCCGGACTTGATTAGGAGTCCCAAAGGGAGACCCATAATTGGCCCAGCATCGTCGGGGTTTGGCCAGATAATGCCGTCATTGTAAATGAGAATTTGTTCTTAACTGACTTGCCTCCTTAAATAAAGGTTGAATAAAAATGGATAGATGTTTCTAAAAAGACGGAGAGGCAGTTAAAATAAGAGAGTAGTTAAAATAAGAGAGTAGTTAAAATAAGAGAGTAGTTAAAATAAGAGAGTAGTTAAAATAAGAGAGTAGTTAAAATAAGAGAATAGTTAAAATAAGAGAGTAGTTAAAATAAGAGAGTAGTTAAGATAAGAAAGTAGTTAAAATAAGAGAATAGTTAAAATAAGAGAGTAGTTAAAATAAGAGAGTAGTTAAAATAAGAGAATAGTTAAAATAAGAGAGTAGTTAAAATAAGAGAGTAGTTAAAATAAGAGAGTAGTTAAAATAAGAGAGTAGTTAAAATAAGAGAATAGTTAAAATAAGAGAGTAGTTAAAATAAGAGAGTAGTTAAAATAAGAGAGTAGTTAAAATAAGAGAGTTGTTAAAATAAGAGAGTAGTTAAAATAAGAGAGTAGTTAAAATAAGAGAGTAGAACAGAGCAGGACAGAACAGAGCAGGACAGAACCGAACAGAGCAGCACAGAACAGAGCAGCACAGAACAGAGCAGGACAGAACAGAGCAGCACAGAACAGAGCAGGACAGAACAGAGCAGCACAGAACAGAGCAGGACAGAACAGAGCAGCACAGAACAGAGCAGGACAGAACAGAGCAGCACAGAACAGGACAGAACCGAACAGAACAGGACAGAACCGAACAGAACAGGACAGAACCGAACAGAGCGGCACAGAACCAAACAGAGAAGCACAGAACCGAACAGAGCAGAGCAACACAGAACGGAGCAGCACAGAACCGAACAGAGCAGCACAGAACAGAGCAGCACAGAACCGAACAGAGAAGCACAGAACAGAGCAGCACAGAACAGAGCAGGACAGAACCGAACAGAGCAGGACAGAACCGAACAGAGCAGCACAGAACAGAGCAGCACAGAACAGAGCAGCACAGAACAGAGCAGGACAGAACAGAGCAGCACAGAACAGAGCAGGACAGAACAGAGCAGCACAGAACAGGACAGAACCGAACAGAACAGGACAGAACCGAATAGAGAAGCACAGAACAGAGAAGCACAGAACAGAGCAGGACAGAACCGAACAGAGCAGCACAGAACAGAGCAGCACAGAACAGAGAAGGACAGAACAGAGCAGGACAGAACAGAGCAGCACAGAACAGAGCAGCACAGAACAGAGCAGCACAGAACAGAGCAGGACAGAACAGAGCAGGACAGAACCGAACAGAGCAGCACAGAACAGAGCAGCACAGAACAGAGCAGCACAGAACAGAGCAGCACAGAACAGAGCAGGACAGAACCGAACGGAGCAGCACAGAACAGAGAAGCACAGAACAGAGCAGCACAGAACAGAGCAGCACAGAACAGAGCAGGACAGAACCGAACAGGACAGAACCGAACAGGACAGAACCGAACAGGACAGAACCGAACAGAGCAGAACAGAACAGGCCAGAGCTGAACAGTACAGGTCAGAACAGAACAGAGCAGGACAGGACAGGACAGAACAGAGCAGAGCAGATCAGGACAGAGCAGGGCAGGACAGAACAGAACAGAGCAGAACAGGACAGAACATAACAGGACAGGACAGAACAGGACAGGACAGGACAGAGCAGAACAGGACATAACAGGACAGAACAGGACAGGACAGAGCAGAACAGGACAGGACAGAACAGGACAGGACAGGACAGAGTAGAACAGGAAAGGACAGAACAGAGCAGATCAGGACAGAGCAGGACAGGACAGAACATAACAGGACAGAACAGGACAGGACAGGACAGAGCAGAGCAGGACAGGACAGGACAGAACAGAACAGGACAGAGCAGGACAGGACAGAGCAGGACAGGACAGAGCAGGACAGGACAGAACAGAACAGAACAGAACAGGACAGAGCAGAGCAGAACAGGATAGGACAGAACAGGACAAGACAGAACAGGACAGAACAGGACAGGATAGAGCAGAACAGGACAGAGCAGGACAGGACCGAACAGAACAGGGCAGGGCAGAACAGGACAGAGCAGAACAGAACAGAACAAGACAGGACAGAAAAGGACAGGACAGAACAGAACAGAGCAGATCAGGACAGAGCAGGACAGGACAGAACATAACAGGACAGGACAGAACAGGACAGGACAGGACAGGACAGAACAGAGCAGATCATTACAGAGCAGGACAGGACAGAGCAGAACAGGACAGGACAGAACAGGACAGGACAGGACAGGACAGAGCAGAGCAGAACAGGACAGGACAGAGCAGAGCAGGACAGGACAGGACAGAACAGAACAGGACAGAGCAGGACAGGACAGAGCAGAACAGGACAGGACAGGACAGAACAGAACAGGACAGAGCAGAGCAGAACAGAACAGGACAGGACAGGACAGAACAGGACAGGACAGAACAGGACAGGATAGAGCAGAACAGGACAGAGCAGGATAGGACAGGACCGAACAGAACAGGACAGGACAGAACAGGGCAGGGCAGAACAGGACAGAGCAGAACAGAACAGAACAAGACAGGACAGAAAAGGACAGGACAGAACAGGACAGGACAGAGCTGAACAGAACAGGACAGAGCAGAACAGAGCAGAACAGGACAGAGCAGGACAGGACTGGACAGGACAGAGCTGAACAGTACAGGTCAGAACAGGACAGAACAAGACAGGACCCGAAAAGGACAGAACAGAACAAGACAGAACAGGACAGGACAGGACAGAACAGGACAGGACAGGACAGAGCAGAGCAGAACAGGACAGAGCAGAGCAGAGCAGGACAGGACAGGACAGAACAGAACAGGACAGAGCAGGACAGGACAGAGCAGAACAGGACAGGACAGAACAGAACAGGACAGAGCAGAGCAGAACAGGACAGGACAGGACAGAACAGGACAGGACAGAACAGGACGGGATAGAGCAGAACAGGACAGAGCAGGATAGGACAGGACCGAACAGAACAGGACAGGACAGAACAGGGCAGGGCAGAACAGGACAGAGCAGAACAGAACAGAACAAGACAGGACAGAAAAGGACAGGACAGAACAGGACAGGACAGAGCTGAACAGAACAGGACAGAGCAGAACAGAGCAGAACAGGACAGAGCAGGACAGGACAGGACAGGACAGAGCTGAACAGTACAGGTCAGAACAGGACAGAACAAGACAGGACCCGAAAAGGACAGAACAGAACAAGACAGAACAGGACAGAACAAGACAGGACCGAAAAGGACAGAACAGAACAGGCCAGAGCTGAACAGTACAGGTCAGAACAGAACAGAGCAGGACAGGACAGGACAGAACAGAGCAGAGCAGATCAGGACAGAGCAGGGCAGGACAGAACAGAACAGAGCAGAACAGGACAGAACATAACAGGACAGGACAGAACAGGACAGGACAGGACAGAGCAGAACAGGACATAACAGGACAGAACAGGACAGGACAGAGCAGAACAGAACAGGACAGGACAGAACAGGACAGGACAGGACAGAGTAGAACAGGAAAGGACAGAACAGAGCAGATCAGGACAGAGCAGGACAGGACAGAACATAACAGGACAGGACAGAACAGGACAGGACAGGACAGAGCAGAGCAGGACAGGACAGGACAGAACAGAACAGGACAGAGCAGGACAGGACAGAGCAGGACAGGACAGAGCAGGACAGGACAGAACAGAACAGAACAGAACAGGACAGAGCAGAGCAGAACAGGATAGGACAGAACAGGACAAGACAGAACAGGACAGAACAGGACAGGATAGAGCAGAACAGGACAGAGCAGGACAGAACCGAACAGAACAGGGCAGGGCAGAACAGGACAGAGCAGAACAGAACAGAACAAGACAGGACAGAAAAGGACAGGACAGAACAGAACAGAGCAGATCAGGACAGAGCAGGACAGGACAGAACATAACAGGACAGGACAGAACAGGACAGGACAGGACAGGACAGAACAGAGCAGATCATTACAGAGCAGGACAGGACAGAGCAGAACAGGACAGGACAGAACAGGACAGGACAGGACAGGACAGAGCAGAGCAGAACAGGACAGGACAGAGCAGAGCAGGACAGGACAGGACAGAACAGAACAGGACAGAGCAGGACAGGACAGAGCAGAACAGGACAGGACAGGACAGAACAGAACAGGACAGAGCAGAGCAGAACAGAACAGGACAGGACAGGACAGAACAGGACAGGACAGAACAGGACAGGATAGAGCAGAACAGGACAGAGCAGGTTAGGACAGGACCGAACAGAACAGGACAGGACAGAACAGGGCAGGGCAGAACAGGACAGAGCAGAACAGAACAGAACAAGACAGGACAGAAAAGGACAGGACAGAACAGGACAGGACAGAGCTGAACAGAACAGGACAGAGCAGAACAGAGCAGAACAGGACAGAGCAGGACAGGACTGGACAGGACAGAGCTGAACAGTACAGTTCAGAACAGGACAGAACAAGACAGGACCCGAAAAGGACAGAACAGAACAAGACAGAACAGGACAGGACAGGACAGAACAGGACAGGACAGGACAGAGCAGAACAGGACAGGACAGAGCAGAGCAGGACAGGACAGGACAGAACAGAACAGGACAGAGCAGGACAGGACAGAGCAGAACAGGACAGGACAGAACAGAACAGGACAGAGCAGAGCAGAACAGGACAGGACAGGACAGGACAGAACAGGACAGGACAGAACAGGACGGGATAGAGCAGAACAGGACAGAGCAGGATAGGACAGGACCGAACAGAACAGGACAGGACAGAACAGGGCAGGGCAGAACAGGACAGAGCAGAACAGAACAGAACAAGACAGGACAGAAAAGGACAGGACAGAACAGGACAGGACAGAGCTGAACAGAACAGGACAGAGCAGAACAGAGCAGAACAGGACAGAGCAGGACAGGACAGGACAGGACAGAGCTGAACAGTACAGGTCAGAACAGGACAGAACAAGACAGGACCCGAAAAGGACAGAACAGAACAAGACAGAACAGGACAGAACAAGACAGGACCGAAAAGGACAGAACAGAACAGGCCAGAGCTGAACAGTACAGGTCAGAACAGAACAGAGCAGGACAGGACAGGACAGAACAGAGCAGAGCAGATCAGGACAGAGCAGGGCAGGACAGAACAGAACAGAGCAGAACAGGACAGAACATAACAGGACAGGACAGAACAGGACAGGACAGGACAGAGCAGAACAGGACATAACAGGACAGAACAGGACAGAGCAGAACAGGACAGGACAGAACAGGACAGGACAGGACAGAGTAGAACAGGAAAGGACAGAACAGAGCAGATCAGGACAGAGCAGGACAGGACAGAACATAACAGGACAGGACAGAACAGGACAGGACAGGACAGAGCAGAGCAGGACAGGACAGGACAGAACAGAACAGGACAGAGCAGGACAGGACAGAGCAGGACAGGACAGAGCAGGACAGGACAGAACAGAACAGAACAGAACAGGACAGAGCAGAGCAGAACAGGATAGGACAGAACAGGACAAGACAGAACAGGACAGAACAGGACAGGATAGAGCAGAACAGGACAGAGCAGGACAGGACCGAACAGAACAGGGCAGGGCAGAACAGGACAGAGCAGAACAGAACAGAACAAGACAGGACAGAAAAGGACAGGACAGAACAGAACAGAGCAGGTCAGGACAGAGCAGGACAGGACAGAACATAACAGGACAGGACAGAACAGGACAGGACAGGACAGGACAGAACAGAGCAGATCATTACAGAGCAGGACAGGACAGAGCAGAACAGGACAGGACAGAACAGGACAGGACAGGACAGAGCAGAGCAGAACAGGACAGGACAGAGCAGAGCAGGACAGGACAGGACAGAACAGAACAGGACAGAGCAGGACAGGACAGAGCAGAACAGGACAGGACAGGACAGAACAGAACAGGACAGAGCAGAGCAGAACAGAACAGGACAGGACAGGACAGAACAGGACAGGACAGAACAGGACAGGATAGAGCAGAACAGGACAGAGCAGGATAGGACAGGACCGAACAGAACAGGACAGGACAGAACAGGGCAGGGCAGAACAGGACAGAGCAGAACAGAACAGAACAAGACAGGACAGAAAAGGACAGGACAGAACAGGACAGGACAGAGCTGAACAGAACAGGACAGAGCAGAACAGAGCAGAACAGGACAGAGCAGGACAGGACAGGACAGGACAGAGCTGAACAGTACAGGTCAGAACAGGACAGAACAAGACAGGACCCGAAAAGGACAGAACAGAACAAGACAGAACAGGACAGAACAAGACAGGACCGAAAAGGACAGAACAGAACAGAGCAGGACAGGACAGGACAGAACAGAGCAGAACAGGACAGAGCAGAACAGGACAGAGCAGAATCGAACAGAACAGAGCAGAGCAGAGCAGGACAGGACAGGATAGAGCAGAGCAGAACAGGACAGGACAGGACAGGACCGAACAGAGCAGGACAGGACAGAGCAGAACAGGACAGGACAGGACAGAGCAGAACAGGACAGGACAGGACAGGACAGGACAGAGCAGAGCAGAACAGGACAGGACAGGACAGAACAGGTTAGAGCAGAACAGGACAGAGCAGAACAGGACAGAGCAGAACAGGACATAGCAGGACAGGACAGGACAGGACAGGACCGAACAGAGCAGGACAGGACAGAGCAGAACTGAACAGAACAGGACGGGATAGAGCAGAACAGGACAGAGCAGGATAGGACAGGACCGAACAGAACAGGACAGGACAGAACAGGGCAGGGCAGAACAGGACAGAGCAGAACAGAACAGAACAAGACAGGACAGAAAAGGACAGGACAGAACAGGACAGGACAGAGCTGAACAGAACAGGACAGAGCAGAACAGAGCAGAACAGGACAGAGCAGGACAGGACAGGACAGGACAGAGCTGAACAGGACAGGGCAGAACAGAACAGGACAGGACAGAGCAGAAGAGAACAGAGCAGGACAGGACAGAGCAGAACAGAACAGGACAGAGCAGATCAGGACAGAGCAGGACAGGATGGGACAGGACAGAACAGAGCAGTTCAGGAAACAGCAGGACAGGACAGAGCAGAACGGGACAGGACAGGACAGAGCAGAAAGGAACAGGACAGAGCAGAACAGGACAGGACAGGACAGGACAGGAAAGGACAGAGCAGAAAGGAACAGGACAGAGCAGAAAGGAGCAGGACAGAGCAGGACAGGACAGGACAGGACAGGGCAGAGCAGAACAGGACAGGACAGAGCAGAAAGGAGCAGGAGAGAGCAGGACAGGACAGAGCAGAAAGGAACAGGACAGAGCAGAACAGGACAGGACAGGACAGGGCAGAGCAGAACAGGAAAGGACAGGACAGAGCAGAACGGGACAGGACAGGACAGGACAGAGCAGAACAGGACAGAGCAGAACAGGACATAGTAGGACAGAGCAGGAAAGGACAGGACCGAACAGAACGGGACAGAACAGGACAGAGCAGAACAGGACAGGACTGAACAGGACAGGACATGACAGAACAGGACAGAGCAGAACAGGACAGGACAGGACAGGGCAGAGCAGATCAGGACAGGACAGAGCAGGACGGGACAGGACAGAACAGGACAGAGCAGAACAGGACAGGACAGAACAGGACAGGACAGAACAAGACAGAGCAGAACAGGACAGAACAGGACAGAACAGAGCAGAACAGGACAGAACAGGACAGAGCAGAACAGGACAGGACAGAGCAGAACAGGACAGAACAGGACAGAGCAGAACAGGACAGGACAGAACAGAGCAGAACAGGACTGAACAGAGCAGATCAGGACAGAGCAGGACAGGACAGGACAGAACAGGTCAGGAAACAGCAGGACAGGACAGAGCAGAACGGGACAGGACAGAGCAGAAAGGAACAGGACAGAGCAGAACAGGACAGGACAGTACAGAGCAGAAAGGAACAGGACAGAGCAGAACAGGACAGAACAGGACAGGACAGAGCAGAACAGGACTGGACAGAACAGGACAGGACAGGGCAGAGCAGTACAGGACAGGACAGGACAGAGCAGAACGGGACAGGACAGGACAGGACAGAGCAGAATAGGACAGGACAGGACAGAGCAGAACGGGAGAGAGCAGAACAGGACAGAACAGGACAGGACAGAGCAGAACAGGACTGGACAGAACAGGACAGGACAGGGCAGAGCAGAACAGGACAGGACAGGACAGAGCAGAACGGGACAGGACAGGACAGGACAGAGCAGAACAGGACAGAGCAGAACAGGACAGAACAGGACAGGAGAGAGCAGAACAGGACTGGACAGAACAGGACAGGACAGGGCAGAGCAGAACAGGACAGGACAGGACAGAGCAGAACGGGACAGGACAGGACAGAGCAGAAAGGAACAGGACAGAGCAGAACAGGACAGGACAGGACAGGACAGAGCAGAACATGACAGGACAGAGCAGAACAGGACAGGACAGAACAGAGCAGAACAAGACAGGACAGAGCAGAACAGGACAGGACAGAGCAGAACGGGACAGGACAGAGCAGGACAGGACAGAGCAGAACAGGACAGGACAGGACAGGACAGGGCAGAGCAGAACAGGACAGGACAGGACAGAGCAGAAAGGAGCAGGACAGAGCAGGACAGGACAGAGCAGAAAGGAACAGGACAGAGCAGAACAGGACAGGACAGGACAGGGCAGAGCAGAACAGGAAAGGACAGGACAGAGCAGAACGGGACAGGACAGAACAGGACAGAGCAGAACAGGACAGAGCAGAACAGGAAATAGCAGGACAGAGCAGGACAGAACAGGACCGAACAGAACAGGACAGAACAGGACAGAGCAGAACAGGACAGGACAGGGCAGAGCAGAACAGGACAGGACAGAGCAGGACGGGACAGGACAGAACAGGACAGAGCAGAACAGGACAGGACAGAACAGGACAGGACAGGACAGAACAGGACAGAGCAGAACAGGACAGGACAGGACAGAACAGGACAGAGCAGAACAGGACAGAACAGAGCAGAACAGGACAGAACAGGACAGAGCAGAACAGGACAGGACAGAGCAGAACAGGACAGAACAGGACAGAGCAGGACAGGACAGGACAGAACAGATCAGGAAACAGCAGGACAGGACAGAGCAGAATGGGACAGGACAGAGCAGAAAGGAATAGGACAGAGCAGAACAGGACAGGACAGGACAGAGCAGAAAGGAACAGGACAGAGCAGAACAGGACTGGACAGGACAGGACAGGGGCAGAGCAGAACAGGACAGGACAGGACAGAGCAGAACGGGACAGGACAGGACAGGACAGAGCAGAATAGGACAGGACAGGACAGAGCAGAACGGGACAGAGCAGAACAGGACATAACAGGACAGGACAGAGCAGAACAGGACTGGACAGAACAGGACAGGACAGGGCAGAGCAGAACAGGACAGGACAGGACAGAGCAGAACGGGACAGGACAGGACAGGACAGAGCAGAATAGGACAGGACAGGACAGAGCAGAACGGGACAGAGCAGAACAGGACAGAACAGGACAGGACAGAGCAGAACAGGACTGGACAGAACAGGACAGGACAGGGCAGAGCAGAACAGGACAGTACAGGACAGAGCAGAACGGGACAGGACAGGACAGAGCAGAACAGGACAGAACAGGACAGAGCAGGACAGGACAGGACAGAGCAGAACAGGACTGGACAGAACAGGACAGGACAGGGCAGAGCAGAACAGGACAGGACAGGACAGAGCAGAACGGGACAGGACAGGACAGAGCAGAAAGGAACAGGACAGAGCAGAACAGGCTCTGTCCTGTCCTGTTCTGTTCTGTCCTGGCCTTTCCCGTTCTGCTCTGTTCTGTCCTGTCCTGTTACTCTGCTCCTGTCCTGTCCTGTTCTGAGCAGAACGGGACAGCAGAACAGGACAGAACAGGACAGGACAGAGCAGAACAGGACAGGACAGGGCAGAGCAGAACAGGACAGGACAGGACAGAGCAAACGGGACAGGACAGGACAGGACAGGACAGGACAGAGCAAGAACAGGACAGAGCAGAACAGGACAGGACAGGACAGGACAGAGCCGAACAGGACTTGACAGAACAGGACAGAGCAGGGCAGAGCAGAACAGGACAGGACAGGACAGAGCAGAACGGGACAGGACAGGACAGAGCAGAATAGGACAGGCCTGTCCTGTCCTCCTCTGCTCTGTCCTGTGTCCGTTCTGCTCTGTTCTGTCCTGTCCTGTTCTGCTCTGCCTGTCCTGTCCTGCTCTGAGCAGAACGGGACAGAGCAGAACAGGACAGAACAGGACAGGACAGAGCAGAACAGGACAGGACAGGGCAGAGCAGAGCAGAACAGGACAGGACAGGACAGAGCAGAACGGGACAGGACAGGACAGGACAGGACAGGACAGGACAGAGCAGAACAGGACAGAGCAGAACAGGACAGGACAGGACAGAGCCGAACAGGACTTGACAGAACAGGACAGGACAGGGCAGAGCAGAACAGGACAGGACAGGACAGAGCAGAACGGGACAGGACAGGAAAGAGCAGAACATGACAGGACAGAGCAGAACAGGACAGGACAGGACAGAGCACAACATGACAGGACAGAGTAGAACAGGACAGGACAGGACAGAGCAGAACGGGACAGGACAGAGCAGGACAGGACAGAGCAGAACAGGACAGGACAGGACAGAGCAGGACAGGACAGAGCGGAACAGGACAGGACATGACAGAGCAGGACAGGACAGAGCAGAACAGGACAGGACAGAGCGGAACAGGACAGGACAGAACAGAACAGGACAGAGCAGAATAGGACAGGACAGAGCGGAACAGGACAGAGCAGAACAGGACAGGACAGAACAGGACAGGACAGGACAGAACAGAGCAGAACGGGACAGGACAGGACAGAGCAGAATAGGACAGGCCTGTCCTGTCCTATTCTGCTCTGTCCTGTCCTGTCCCGTTCTGCTCTGTTCTGTCCTGTCCTGTTCTGCTCTGCCTGCCCTGTCCTGTCCTGTTTCTGAGCAGAACGGGACAGAGCAGAACAGGACAGAACAGGACAGGACAGAGCAGAACAGGACAGGACAGGGCAGAGCAGAACAGGACAGGACAGGACAGAGCAGAACGGGACAGGACAGGACAGGACAGGACAGGACAGAGCAGAACAGGACAGAGCAGAACAGGACAGGACAGGACAGGACAGAGCCGAACAGGACTTGACAGAACAGGACAGGACAGGGCAGAGCAGAACAGGACAGGACAGAGCAGAACGGGACAGGACAGGACAGAGCAGAATAGGACAGGCCTGTCCTGTCCTATTCTGCTCTGTCCTGTCCTGTCCCGTTCTGCTCTGTTCTGTCCTGTCCTGTTCTGCTCTGCCCTGCCCTGTCCTGTCCTGTTCTGAGCAGAACGGGACAGAGCAGAACAGGACAGAACAGGACAGGACAGAGCAGAACAGGACAGGACAGGGCAGAGCAGAACAGGACAGGACAGGGCAGAGCAGAACGGAACAGGACAGGACAGGACAGGACAGGACAGGACAGAGCAGAACAGGACAGAGCAGAACAGGACAGGACAGGACAGGACAGAGCCGAACAGGACTTGACAGAACAGGACAGGACAGGGCAGAGCAGAACAGGACAGGACAGAGCAGAACGGACAGGACAGGACAGAGCAGAACATGACAGGACAGAGCAGAACAGGACAGGACAGGACAGAGCATAACATGACACGACAGAGTAGAACAGGACAGGACAGGACAGAGCATAACGGGACAGGACAGAGCAGGACAGGACAGAGCAGAACAGGACAGGACAGGACAGAGCAGGACAGGACAGAGCGGAACAGGACAGGACAGAACAGAACAGGACAGAATAGAATAGGACAGGACAGAGCGGAACAGGACAGAGCAGAACAGGACAGGACAGAGCAGAATAGGACAGGACAGAGCGGAACAGGACAGAGCAGAACAAGACAGGACAGAACAGGACAGGACAGGACAGAACAGGACAGAGCAGAACAGAGCAGAACAGGACTGGACAGGACAGAGCAGGACAGGACAGGACAGGGCAGGGCAGGACAGAGCAGAGCAGAACAGAACAGAACAGAGCAGAACAGAACAGAACAGAGCAGAACAGGACAGAGCAGAACAGAACAGGACAGAGCAGGACAGGACAGGACAGGACAGGGCAGGACAGAGCAGAACAGAACAGGACAGGACAGAGCAGAGCAGAACAAGACAGGACAGGACAGAGCAGGACAGGACAGGACAGGACAGAGCAGAGCAGAGCAGAACAGGACAGAACAGGACAGGACAGGACAGAGCAGAGCAGAGCAGAACAGGACAGAGCAGAACAGGACAGGACAGGACAGAGCAGAAGAGGACAGGACAGGACAGAGCAGAGCAGAACAGAACAGGACAGGACAGGACAGAGCAGAACAGGACAGGACAGAGCAGAACAGGACATGACAGGACAGGACTGGACAGAGCAGAGCAGAACAGAGCAGAGCAGAGCAGAACAGGACAGCAGAGCAGAACAGGACAGCAGAGCAGAGCAGAACAGGACAGGACAGGACAGGACAGAGCAGAAGAGGACAGGACAGGACAGAGCAGAACAGAACAGGACAGGACAGGACAGAGCAGAACAGGACAGGACAGAGCGTAACAGGACAAGACAGAGCAGGACAGAACAGGACAGGACAGAGCGTAACAGGACAAGACAGAGCAGGACAGAACAGGACAGGACAGAGCGTAACAGGACAAGACAGAGCAGGACAGAGCGTAACAGGACAGGACAGAGCAGGACAGGACCGGCCTGGAGTATCCCACACCTGCGCTCCCTATTCACCCCAGTGTTTACCCACTGTCATCCACAATTACAGGCTCTGGGGGCTGGGCTCTCTGCCCTCCACAGGGCCCCCGCACCCTGCCTGCACCCTGCCTGCACCCTGCAGCCTCCAGCCTGGGCCCTTATGGCTGCCTAATTGAGCATGGCACTCTGCTGATTGAATTAACAGCTCCGTCTCTGGGACCGACCTTTTCCCCTGGTTAGGGTAGAGGACGGGGGCTGTTGGCAGTGCGGGAATAGGGACTCCCCAGCCTGGAAAGAAGAGAGAACAGAGACCCTGTCCTGTAGGCTACCATCTCACAGTGAAAAGAGAGAGAGAAAGAGAGAGAAAGAGAGAGCGAGAGAGAGAGAGAGAGAGAGGGAGAGAGAGAGAGGGAGAGAGAGAGCGAGAGGGAGAGAGAGAGAGAGAGCGAGAGAGAGGGAGAGAGAGAGGGAGAGAGAGAGAGAGTGAGAGAGAGGGAGAGAGAGAGAGGGAGAGAGAGAGAGCGAGAGAGAGGGAGAGAGAGAGAGAGGGAGAGAGAGAGAGAGAGGGAGAGAGAGAGAGAGAGAGCGAGAAAGAAGGAGAGAGAGAGAGAGACAGAGATAGAAACACAGGGTCAAGAGGGGGGAGGATGGGAAGTTGTTGAAACTGTCAAGAAAATGTGTCCCTTTCTGTTGGCAAAGCCAGACTGGAAATGGAACCGGGGGCAACCAGAGGTCCTTGTCTTCACAGGAAAGACCACCAGCCAGCCGATAGGCTGCTGGGTCCTAAACTACGGCCTTCCGCTGAGGCAACACATAGGCTACCTAAAACATTATTTTTTAAAACCTTCGGTATCCCCAGACGATTTTGTTCACAATTTTGTTGTCGCCCTGAACTAGCTCAGCCGATTCAAGTCGTCAAGGGCTTGATTATTAGTTGACAAGTTGGTGTGAAAGTTCTGGATCAAAAACATGGAACGCGAGACGTTTGAAAAAGTCTGACCTCTCTGTTCTGACAGAGAAGCTGGGAGAGACATTTCCCTATACAGTGGGGCAAAAAAGTATTTAGTCAGACACCAATTGTGCAAGTTCTCCCACTTAAAAATATGAGAGAGGCCTGTAATTTTCGCCATATGTACACTTCAACTATGACAGACAAAATGAGAAAAAAAAATCCAGAAAATCACATTGTAGGATTTTTCATGAATTTATTTGCAAATTATGGTGGAAAATAAGTATTTGGTCACCTACAAACAAGCAAGATTTCTGGCTCTCACAGACCTGTAACTTCTTCTTTAAGAGGCTCCTCTGTCCTCCACTCGTTACCTGTATTAATGGCACCTGTTTGAACTTGTTATCAGTATAAAAGACACCTGTCCACAACATGGGGGTGGAAACATCATGCTTTGGGGCTGTTTTTCTGCAAAGGGACCAGGACGACTGATCCGTGTAAAGGAAAGAATGAATGGGGCCATGTATCGTGAGATTTTGAGTGAAAACCTCCTTCCATCAGCAAGGGCATTGAAGATGAAATGTGGCTGGGTCTTTCAGCATAACAATGATCCCAAACACACTGCCCGGGCAACGAAGGAGTGGCTTCGTAAGAAGCATTTCAAGGTCCTGGAGTGGCCTAGCCAGTCTCCAGATCTCAACCCCATAGAAAATCTTTGGAGGGAGTTGAAAGTCTGTGTTGCCCAGCAACAGCCCCAAAACATCACTGCTCTAGAGGAGATCTACATGGAGGAATGGGCCAAAATACCAGCAACAGTGTGTGAAAACCTTGTGAAGACTTACAGAAAACATTTGACCTCTGTCATTGCCAACAAAGGGTATATAACAAAGTATTGAGATAAACTGTTGTTATTGACCATAATGTGCAAATAAATTCATTAAAAATCCTACAATGTGATTTTCTGGATTTTTTTTCTAATTTTGTCAGTCATAGTTGAAGTGTACCTATGATGAAAATTACAGGCATCTCTCATCTTTTTAAGTGGGAGAACTAAATACTTTTTTGCCCCACTGTATAGAATCATCTCTCTGACCATCTCATGGCATCTCTCGTCCTCTCTCTGGTTCTCTTTGTCGTATTCCCTATATAGTGCACTACTTTAGACCAGAGACCCTATTCCCTATATAGTGCACTACTATAGACCAGAGACCATATTCCCTATATATGACATTGCTTTTGACCAGGCCACTATATAGATAATAGGTTGCCATTAGGGATTCTATACTAGAATGATTGAGTCATTATACAGAGGATTTTAGTAATTTTAAATTTAACAGACTCTCTGATCCAGAGCCACTACAGCAGTGAGTCATTTAACAGACTCTCTGATCCAGAGCCACTACAGTAGTGAGTCATTTAACAGACTCTCTGATCCAGAGCCACTACGGTAGTGAGTCATTTAACAGACTCTCTGATCCAGAGCCACTACAGTAGTGAGTCATTTAACAGACTCTCTGATCCAGAGCCACTACAGCAGTGAGTCATTTAACAGACTCTCTGATCCAGAGCCACTACAGTAGTGAGTCATTTAACAGACTCTCTGATCCAGAGCCAGTACAGTAGTGAGTCATTTAACAGACTCTCTGATCCAGAGCCACTACAGTAGTGAGTCATTTAACAGACTCTCTGATCCAGAGCCACTACAGTAGTGAGTCATTTAACAGACTCTCTGATCCAGAGCCACTACAGTAGTGAGTCATTTAACAGACTCTCTGATCCAGAGACACTACAGTCGTGAGTCATTTAGCAGACTCTCTGATCCAGAGCCACTACGTTAGTGAGTCATTTAACAGACTCTCTGATCCAGAGCCACTACAGTAGTGAGTCATTTAACAGACTCTCTGATCCAGAGCCACTACAGTAGTGAGTCATTTAACAGACTCTCTGATCCAGAGCCACGACAGTAGTGAGTCATTTAACAGACTCTCTGATCCAGTAGTGTGTAAATACAGTTTCGTTCTGGTCCACCGTGGGAATCGAACCCAAAATCCTGGCGTTTGCAAGCGCCATGCTCTACCAAAAGAGCTACAGGAAGGCCGGACATGGGCGACCTCCACAATGTCCCGTACCAGGAAAGGTGGTGGTGTTTTGGGGTTAGGAGAGGAGAGGAGAGGAGAGGAGAGGAGAGGAGAGATGGTGGTGTTTTGGGGTTAGGAGAGGAGAGGTGTTTTGGGGTTAGGAGAGGAGAGGTGGTGGTGTTTTGGGGTTAGGAGAGGAGAGGTGTTTTGGGGTTAGGAGAGGAGAGGAGAGGTGTTTTGGGGTTAGGAGTGGAGAGGTGTTTTGGGGTTAGGAGAGGAGAGGTGGAAGTTTTTTGGGGTTAGGAGAGGAGAGGTGGTGGTGTTTTGGGGTTAGGAGAGGAGAGGTGGTGGTGTTTTGGGGTTAGGAGAGGAGAGGTGGAGGTATTTTGGGGTTAGTAGAGGAGAGGTGGTGGTGTTTTGGGGTTAGGAGAGGAGAGGTGGTGGTGTTTTGGGGTTAGGAGAGGAGAGGTGTTTTGGGGTTAGGAGAGGAGAGGAGAGGAGAGGTGTTTTGGGGTAAGGAGAGGTGGAAGTATTTTGGGGTTAGGAGAGGAGAGGAGAGATGTTTTGGGGTTAGGAGAGGAGTGAGAGGTGTTTTGGGGTTAGGAGAGGAGAGGTGTTTTGGGGTTAGGAGAGGATAGGTGTTTTGGGGTTAGGGGAGGAGAGGAGAGATGTTTTGGGGTTAAGAGAGGATAGGAGTGGTGTTTTGGGTTTAGGAGATGATAGGAGAGATGTTTTGGGGTTAAGAGAGGAGAGGAGAGATGTTTTGGGGTTAAGAGAGGAGAGGAGAGGAAAGGAGAGGAGAGGAGAGGTGTTTTGGGGTTAGGAGAGGAGAGGAGAGATGTTTTGGGGTTAGGAGAGGAGTGAGAGGTGTTTTGGGGTTAGGAGAGGAGAGGTGTTTTGGGGTTAGGAGAGGAGAGTGTTTTGAGGTTAGGAGAGAAGAGGAGAGGAGATGTGTTTTGTGGTTAGGAGAGGAGAGGAGTGGTGTTTCGGGGTTAGGAGAGGCGAGGAGAGGTGTTTTGGGGTTAGGAGAGTAGAGGTGTTTTGGGGTTAGGAGAGGAGAGGTGTTTTGAGGTTAGGAGAGGAGAGGTGTTTTGGGGTTAGGAGAGGAGAGGTGTTTTGGGGTTAGGAGAGTAGAGGTGTTTTGGAGTTAGGAGAGGAGAGATCTTTTGGGGTTAGGAGAGGAGAGGTGTTTTGGGGCTAGGATAGGAGAGGAGAGGTGTTTTGGGGTTAGGAGAGGAGAGGTGTTTTGGGGTTAGGAGAGGAGAGGAGAGGTGTTTTGGGGTTAGGAGAGGAGAGGAGAGGAGAGGAGAGGTGTTTTGGGGTTAGGAGAGGAGAGGAGAGATGTTTTGGGGTTAAGAGAGGAGATGTGTTTCGGGGTTAGGAGAGGAGAGGAGAGGTGTTTTGGGGTTAGGAGAGGAGAGGTGTTTTGGGGCAACTCCAGTCCAGGACAGTGATCCTATTAGTCTTCAAGGCATTAAAATGATTCCTAATTGGAGACAGAAAGAAGTCATTAATTTGAACGACAAAAGAAGACCTGAGGGTAAAGGTCATGTAAGGTACGATTAAAGTGTTGGCTCTGACCGTTGGCTCTGACCTTTCCCCTGGGGGAACACCACAACTCTGCTCTCTAAACCGGCACTGATCAGCCAGGCACTGTACAACCGTTCCAGGCATTGGTTCAGGGTTCCACTGAGCAAAACGCCTCACCTCCAGATGAACCCCCAGTCGAACCAGCTTCGGGGAGCGATCAGAGCAGCATACCCCTGCACCAGTGAACTGTGGAGGGACACCCCCCTCCCATGTCCCCCCATCCCATCCCCTCCCCCCCAGACCCCATGCCCCCTCATTCTTTCCCTTCCCCCCCCCAGACCCCATGCCCCCATACCATCCCCTCCCCCCCTAGACCCCATGCCCCCCCAGACCTCAGGCCCCACTAGACCCAATGGCCCTGTTTAACAAGCCAGCCAGCACGTTCTCTGCTGTCACTTCTCACACATTTGTTTGTCCTCTGATGATACAGGCTTTTTTGGCCCACTGATGATACAGGCTTGGTTGGCCCTCTGATGATACAGGCTTGGTTAGCCCTCTGATGATACAGGCTTGGTTGACCCTCTGATGATACAGGCTTGGTTGGCCCTCTGATGATACAGGCTTGGTTGGTCCTCTGATGATACAGGCTTGGTTGGTCCTCTGATGATACAGGCTTGGTTGGTCCTCTGATGATACAGGCTTGGTTGGTCCTCTGATGATACAGGCTTGGTTGGTCCTCTGATGATACAGGCTTGGTTGGTCCTCTGATGATACAGGCTTGGTTGGTCCTCTGATGATACAGGCTTGGTTGGTCCTCTGATGATACAGGCTTGGTTGGTCCTCTGATGATACAGGCTTGGTTGGTCCTCTGATGATACAGGCTTGGTTGGTCCTCTGATGATACAGGCTTGGTTGTGCATCTGATGATACAGGTGGCTATCGGGGGGAGGGGCAAAGCAGAATTTGGAACACACACTCCCCCCCAGACCGTCATGGGGTCAGGAGTTTAGTGGGTCATCACCATCATCATTGCTCTCCTCAGCTGCCTGTATCCTCTGGGTGGATAGTTAAACATCTCTCCTCAGCCTGCCTGTATCCTCTGGGTGGATAGTTAAACATCTCTCCTCTTAGCCTGCCTGTATCCTCTGGGTGGATAGTTAAACATCTCTCCTCTCAGCCTGCCTGTATCCTCTGGGCGGAGAGTTAAACATCTCTCCTCAGCCTGCCTGTATCCTCTGGGTGGATAGTTAAACATCTCTCCTCTCAGCCTGCCTGTATCCTCTGGGTGGAGAGTTAAACATCTCTCCTCAGCCTGCCTGTATCCTCTGGGTGGATAGTTAAACATCTCTCCTCTCAGCCTGCCTGTATCCTCTGGGTGGATAGTTAAACATCTCTCCTCTTAGCCTGCCTATATCCTCTGGGTGGATAGTTAAACATCTCTCCTCTTAGCCAGCCTGTATCCTCAGGGTGGATAGTTAAACATCTCTCCTCTTAGCCTGCCTATATCCTCTGGGTGGATAGTTAAACATCTCTCCTCTTAGCCAGCCTGTATCCTCTGGGTGGATAGTTAAACATCTCTTCTCTTAGCCTGCCTGTATCCTCTGAGTGGATAGTTAAACATCTCTCCTCTTAGCCTGCCTGTATCCTCTGGGTGGATGGTTAAACATCTCTCCCCAGCCAGCCTGTATCATCTGGGTGGATAGTTAAACATCTCTCCTCTTAGCCTGCCTGTATCCTCTGGGTGGATAGTTAAACATCTCTCCTTAGCCTGCCTGTATCCTCTGGGTGGATAGTTAAACATCTCTCCTCTTAGCCTGCCTGTGTCCTCTGGGTGGATAGTTAAACATCTCTCCTCTTAGCCTGCCTGTATCCTCTGGGTGGATAGTTAAACATCTCTCCTCAGCCTGCCTGTATCCTCTGGGTGGATAGTTAAACATCTCTCCTCTTAGCCTGCCTGTATCCTCTGGGTGGATAGTTAAACATCTCTCCTCAGCCTGCCTGTATCCTCTGGGTGGATGGTTAAACATCTCTCCTCAGCCTGCCTGTATCCTCTGGGTGGATAGTTAAACATCTCTCCTCAGCCTGCCTGTATCCTCTGGGTGGATAGTTAAACATCTCTCCTCAGCCTGCCTGTATCATCCGGGTGGGTAGTTAAACATCTCTCCTCTTAGCCTGCCTGTATCCTCTGGGTGGATAGTTAAACATCTCTCCTCAGCCTGCCTGTATCCTTTGGGTGGATAGTTAAACATCTCTCCCCTCAGCCTGCCTGTATCCTCTGGGTGGAGAGTTAAACATATCTCCTCTCAGCCTGCCTGTATCCTCTGGGTGGATAGTTAAACATCTCTCCTCTTAGCCGGCCTGTATCCTCTGGGTGGATAGTTAAACATCTCTCCTCTCAGCCTGCCTGTATCCTCTGGGTGGAGAGTTAAACATCTCTCCTCAGCCTGCCTGTATCCTCTGGGTGGATAGTTAAACATCTCTCCTCTCAGCCTGCCTGTATCCTCTGGGTGGAGAGTTAAACATCTCTCCTCAGCCTGCCTGTATCCTCTGGGTGGATAGTTAAACATCTCTCCTCTCAGCCTGCCTGTATCCTCAGGGTGGATAGTTAAACATCTCTCCTCTTAGCCTGCCTATATCCTCTGGGTGGATAGTTAAACATCTCTCCTCTTAGCCAGCCTGTATCATCTGGGTGGATAGTTAAACATCTCTTCTCTTAGCCTGCCTGTATCCTCTGAGTGGATAGTTAAACATCTCTCCTCTTAGCCTGCCTGTATCCTCTGGGTGGATGGTTAAACATCTCTCCCCAGCCAGCCTGTATCATCTGGGTGGATAGTTAAACATCTCTCCTCTTAGCCTGCCTGTATCCTCTGGGTGGATAGTTAAACATCTCTCCTTAGCCTGCCTGTATCCTCTGGGTGGATAGTTAAACATCTCTCCTCTTAGCCTGCCTGTGTCCTCTGGGTGGATAGTTAAACATCTCTCCTCTTAGCCTGCCTGTATCCTCTGGGTGGATAGTTAAACATCTCTCCTCAGCCTGCCTGTATCCTCTGGGTGGATAGTTAAACATCTCTCCTCTTAGCCTGCCTGTATCCTCTGGGTGGATAGTTAAACATCTCTCCTCAGCCTGCCTGTATCCTCTGGGTGGATGGTTAAACATCTCTCCTCAGCCTGCCTGTATCCTCTGGGTGGATAGTTAAACATCTCTCCTCAGCCTGCCTGTATCCTCTGGGTGGATAGTTAAACATCTCTCCTCAGCCTGCCTGTATCATCCGGGTGGGTAGTTAAACATCTCTCCTCTTAGCCTGCCTGTATCCTCTGGGTGGATAGTTAAACATCTCTCCTCAGCCTGCCTGTATCCTTTGGGTGGATAGTTAAACATCTCTCCCCTCAGCCTGCCTGTATCCTCTGGGTGGATAGTTAAACATCTCTCCTCTTAGCCGGCCTGTATCCTCTGGGTGGATAGTTAAACATCTCTCCTCTCAGCCTGCCTGTATCCTTTGGGTGGATAGTTAAACATCTCTCCTCAGCCTGCCTGTATCCTCCGGGTGGGTAGTTAAACATCTCTCCTCTTAGCCTGCCTGTATCCTCTGGGTGGATAGTTAAACATCTCTCCACTCAGCCTGCCTGTATCCTCTGGGTGGAGAGTTAAACATCTCTCCTCTCAGCCTGCCTGTATCCTCTGGGTGGATAGTTAAACATCTCTCCTCTTAGCCTGCCTGTATCCTCTGGGTGGATAGTTAAACACCTCTCCTCTCAGCCTGCCTGTATCCTCTGGGTGGATAGTTAAACATCTCTACTCAGCCTGCCTGTATCCTCTGGGTGGATAGTTAAACATCTCTCCTCTTAGCCTGCCTGTATCCTCTGGGTGGATAGTTAAACATCTCTCCTCAGCCTGCCTGTATCCTCTGGGTGGATGGTTAAACATCTCTCCTCAGCCTGCCTGTATCCTCTGGGTGGATAGTTAAACGTCTCTCCTCTTAGCCTGCCTGTATCCTCTGGGTGGATAGTTAAACATCTCTCCTCTTAGCCTGCCTGTATCCTCTGGGTGGATAGTTAAACATCTCTCCTCAGCCTGCCTGTATCCTCTGGGTGGATAGTTAAACATCTCTCCACTCAGCCTGCCTGTATGCTCTGGGTGGAGAGTTAAACATCTCTCCTCTTAGCCTGCCTGTATCCTCTGGGTGGATAGTTAAACATCTCTCCTCTTAGCCTGCCTGTATCCTCTGGGTGGATAGTTAAACATCTCTCCTCTCAGCCTGCCTGTATCCTCTGGGTGGATAGTTAAACATCTCTCCTCTCAGCCTGCCTGTATCCTCTGGGTGGATAGTTAAACATCTCTCCTCAGCCTGCCTGTATCCTCCGGGTGGGTAGTTAAACATCTCTTCTCTTAGCCTGCCTGTATCCTCTGGGTGGATAGTTAAACATCTCTTCTCTTAGCCTGCCTGTATCCTCTGGGTGGATAGTTAAACATCTCTCCTCTTAGCCTGCCTGTATCCTCTGGGTGGATAGTTAAACATCTCTCCTCTTAGCCTGCCTGTATCCTCTGGGTGGATAGTTAAACATCTCTCCTCAGCTTCCTGTATCCTCTGGGTGGATAGTTAAACATCTCTCCTCTTAGCCTGCCTGTATCCTCTGGGTGGATAGTTAAACATCTCTCCTCTTAGCCTGCCTGTATCCTCTGAGTGGATAGTTAAACATCTCTCCTCAGCCTGCCTGTATCCTCTGGGTGGATAGTTAAACATCTCTCCTCTTAGCCTGCCTATATCCTCTGGGTGGATAGTTAAACATCTCTCCTCTTAGCCTGCCTGTATCCTCTGGGTGGATAGTTAAACATCTCTCCTCAGCCTGCCTGTATCCTCTGGGTGGATAGTTAAACATCTCTCCTCTTAGCCTGCCTGTATCCTCTGGGTGGATAGTTAAACATCTCTCTTCAGCCTGCCTGTATCCTCTGGGTGGATAGTTAAACATCTCTCCTCTTAGCCTGCCTGTATCCTCTAGGTGGATAGTTAAACATCTCCCCTCAGCCTGCCTGTATCCTCTGGGTGGATAGTTAAACATCTCTCCTCTTAGCCTGCCTGTATCCTCTGGGTGGATAGTTAAACATCTCTCCTCTTAGCCTGCCTGTATCCTCTGAGTGGATAGTTAAACATCTCTCCTCTTAGCCTGCCTGTATCCTCTGGGTGGATGGTTAAACATCTCTCCTCAGCCTGCCTGTATCCTCTGGGTGGATAGTTAAACATCTCTCCTCTTAGCCTGCCTGTATCCTCTGGGTGGATAGTTAAACATCTCTCCTTAGCCTGCCTGTATCCTCTGGGTGGATAGTTAAACATCTCTCCTCTTAGCCTGCCTGTGTCCTCTGGGTGGATAGTTAAACATCTCTCCTCTTAGCCTGCCTGTATCCTCTGGGTGGAGAGTTAAACATCTCTCCTCTCAGCCTGCCTGTATCCTCTGGGTGGATAGTTAAACATCTCTCCTCTCAGCCTGCCTGTATCCTCTGGGTGGATAGTTAAACATCTCTCCTCTCAGCCTGCCTGTATCCTCTGGGTGGATAGTTAAACATCTCTCCTCAGCCTGCCTGTATCCTCTGGGTGGATAGTTAAACATCTCTCCTCTCAGCCTGCCTGTTTCCTCTGGGTGGATAGTTAAACATCTCTCCTCTCAGCCTGCCTGTATCCTCTGGGTGGATAGTTAAACATCTCTCCTCAGCCTGCCTGTATCCTCTGGGTGGATAGTTAAACATCTCTCCTCAGCCTGCCTGTATCCTCTGGGTGGATAGTTAAACATCTCTCCTCTTAGCCTGCCTGTATCCTCTGGGTGGATAGTTAAACATCTCTCCTCAGCTGCCTGTATCCTCTGGGTGGATAGTTAAACATCTCTCCTCAGCGTGCCTGTATCCTCTGGGTGGATAGTTAAACATCTCTCCTCTCAGCCTGCCTGTATCCTCTGGGTGGGTAGTTAAACATCTCTCCTCAGCCTGCCTGTATCCTCTGGGTGGGTAGTTAAACATCTCTCCTCTTAGCCTGCCTGTATCCACCCAATTTTTCAGTTTTTGATTTGTTAAAAAGGTTTGAAATATCCAATAAATGTCGTTCCACTTCATGATTGTGTCCCACTTGTTGTTGATTCTTCACAAAAAAAATACAGTTTTATATCTTTATGTTTGAAGCCTGAAATGTGGCAAAAGGTCACAAAGTTCAAGGGGGCCGAATACTTTCGCAAGGCACTGTACCTGGGTGTCTGGTTAGACTGTAAACTCTCCTTCCAGACTCACATTATGCATCTCCAATCCAAAATTAAATCTAGAATTGGCTTCCTATATCGCAACAAAGCATCCTTCACTCATGCTGCCAAACATACCCTCGTAAAACTGACCATCCTACCGATCCTCGACTTCGGTGATGTCATCTATAAAATAGCCTCCAACACTCTACTCAGCAAACTGGATGCAGTCTATCACAGTGCCATCCGTTTTGTCACCAAAGCCCCATACACTACCCGCCATTGCAACCTGTACGCTCTCGTTGGTTGGCCCTCGCCAACCAACTCGTCGCCAAACCCACTGGCTACAGGTTATCTACAAGTCTCTGCTAGGTAAAGCCCTGCCTTATCTCAGCTCACTGGTCACCATAGCAGCACCCACTCGTAGCACACGCTCCAGCAGGTATATCTCACTGGTCACCCCCAAAGCCAATTCCTCCTTTGGTCGTCTTTCGTTCCAGTTCTCTGCTGCCCATGACTGGAACGAATTGTAAAAATCTCTGAAGCTGGAGACTCACATCTCCCTCGCTAGCTTTAAGCACCAGCTGTCAGAGCAGCTCACAGATCACTGCACCTGTACATAGCCCACCTGTAATAGCCCATCTATCTACCTACCTCATCCCCATACTGTATTTATTTATTTATCTTGCTCCTTTGCACCCCAGTATCTCTACCTGCACATCCATCTTCTGCCGATCTACCATTCCAGTGTTTAATTGCTATATTGTAATTACTTCGCCACCATGGCCTGTTTATTTACTTAACTTACCTCATTTGCACTCACTGTATATAGACTTTTTGTTTTGTTTTGTTCTACTGTATTATTGACTGTATGTTTTGTTTATTCCATGTGTAACTCTGTGTCGTTGTATGTGTCGAATTGCTACGCTTTATCTTGGCCAGGTCGCAGTTGCAAATGAGAACTTGTTCTCAACTAGTCTACCTGGTTAAATAAAGGTGGTTAAAAACTCCATTGGTTACCGTAGCCAGAAAACACTACTGGTTACCATAGCCAGAAAACACTACTGGTTACCATAGCCAGAAAACACCACTGGTTACCACAGACAGAAAACACTACTGGTTACCGTACTACTGGTTACCATAGCCAGAAAACACCACTGGTTACCACAGACAGAAAACACTACTGGTTACCACAGACAGAAAACACTACTGGTTACCGTACTACTGGTTACCATAGACAGAAAACACCACAGGTTACCACAGACAGAAAACACCACTGGTTACCATAGCCAGAAAACACTACTGGTTACCATAGCCAGAAAACACCACTGGTTACCACAGACAGAAAACACTACTGGTTACCGTACTACTGGTTACCATAGCCAGAAAACACCACTGGTTACCACAGACAGAAAACACCACTGGTTACCATAGCCAGAAAACACCACTGGTTACCATAGCCAGAAAACACCACTGGTTACCACAGACAGAAAACACCACTGGTTACCACAGACAGAAAACACCACAGCCAGAAAACACCACTGGTTACCACAGACAGAAAACACCACTGGTTACCACAGACAGAAAACACCACTGGTTACCACAGACAGAAAACACCACTGGTTACCACAGACAGAAAACACCACTGGTTACCACAGACAGAAAACACCACTGGTTACCACAGACAGAAAACACCACTGGTTACCACAGACAGAAAACACCACTGGTTACTATAGCCAGAAAACACCACTGGTTAACACAGACAGAAAACACCACTGGTTACCATAGCCAGAAAACACTACTGGTTACCATAGCCAGAAAACACCACTGGTTACCACAGACAGAAAACACCACTGGTTACCACAGACAGAAAACACCACTGGTTACCATAGCCAGAAAACACCACTGGTTACCACAGACAGAAAACACCACTGGTTACCACAGACAGAACCTGGTTAAATAAAAGTTAAATAAATAAAAATAAAGTTAACTTCACAGTCAGAGGAAGCGCCTGTCACTGGATGTACATGTCAGTGTGAAATGCAACTTCTACACAAACACCAAGCTGTGTAGTAAATAAATATATGGTATATACTGTAGAGAGATCAGGAGTTTTTAGAATAGTCATTAGTATAGTTTTAAGAATAGGATAGAAATAGGATAGAGAGACAGTGAAACTCTTAAGGTCTCCTCATTAGCAATGTCTGTCTGTCCTCTAACCTTAAAACCTTAACTAACCCTTCAGGTTCAGGATCATGGAAATGTTCACTCTGTAAACACAGACTTTCAGCTCTGGAAAAAATCCTTGTTGGATATCAAAAATATTTAGACATCTTCTGCATAGTAAAGATGATTTCATAAGTGATGGGGCTTATTGTGTGAAGAGGGAATAAGGCTGACATAGCTGAATCCTGGTCAACAACAAAGGAAAATGTGGTAGAGAAAAGGGAGCCAGCGGGATTTTGAAGTGTGTTTGTAGAATACCTCCTTTGTTGACATCAAGGACTGCCTGGAAAAGTACAAGGAGGACCGAAAATGAAATATAGGCCTGGGCTAGCTCTAATATCAAATAAACATTAGGCTACATTTCAAGAGTTTTTGGCTCTCAGACTACTTGGTAGTTGCTAAACTCAGGCCCCAGAGCAAATAGTAAATTAATTAATGTTTTAAATACTTAGTGCGTGCAGGCCGCAAATAAAATGTTATATCCTTACGTAACAGGGCTGAGGGCTAAAACCCCAAGCAGCAAGCAATGCAGGTGTAGAAGCATGGTGGCTAATGAAAAACTACCTAGAAAAGTGGGAATCTGAGGGGTGGCCAGTCCTCTACTGGCTGTGCCGGATAGAGAGGATCCCAGGTTCTGAGGGGTGGCCAGTCCTCTACTGGCTGTGCCGGGTAGAGAGGAACCAGGTTCTGAGGGGTGGCCAGTCCTCTTCTGGCAGTGCCGGGTAGAGAGGAACCAGGTTCTGAGGGGTGGCCAGTCCTCTACTGGCTGTACCGGGTAGAGAGGAACCAGGTTCTGAGGGGTGGCCAGTCCTCTACTGGCTGTGCAGGATAGAGAGGAACCAGGTTCTGAGGGGTGGCCAGTCCTCTACTGGCTGTGCCGGGTAGAGAGGAACCAGGCTATGAGGGGTGGCCAGTTTTCTGCTGGCTGTGCCGGGTAAAGAGGAACCAGTTTCTGAGGGGTGGCCAGTCCTCTACTAGCTGTGCCGGGTAGAGAGGAACCAGGCTATGAGGGGTGGCCAGTCTTCTGCTGGCTGTGCCGGGTAAAGAGGAACCAGTTTCTGAGGGGTGGCCAGTCCTCTACTGGCTGTGCCGGGTAGAGAGGAACCAGTTTCTGAGGGGTGGCCAGTCCTCTACTGGCTGTGCCGGGTAGAGAGAAACCAGGCTATGAGGGGTGGCCAGTCTTCTGCTGGCTGTGCCGGGTAAAGAGGAACCAGTTTCTGAGGGGTGGCCAGTCCTCTACTAGCTGTGCCGGATAGAGAGGAACCAGGTTCTGAGGGGTGGCCAGTCCTCTACTGGCTGTGCCGGGTAGAGAGGAACCAGGATATGAGGGGTGGCCAGTTTTCTGCTGGCTGTGCCGGGTAAAGAGGAACCAGTTTCTGAGGGGTGGCCAGTCCTCTACTAGCTGTGCCGGATAGAGAGGAACCAGGTTCTGAGGGGTGGCCAGTCCTCTACTGGCTGTGCCGGGTAGAGAGAAACCAGGCTATGAGGGGTGGCCAGTCTTCTGCTGGCTGTGCCGGGTAAAGAGGAACCAGTTTCTGAGGGGTGGCCAGTCCTCTACTGGCTGTGCCGGGTAGAGAGCAACCAGTTTCTGAGGGGTGGCCAGTCCTCTACTGGCTGTGCCGGGTAGAGAGGAACCAGGTTCTGAGGGGTGGCCAGTCCTCTACTGGCTGTGCCGGGTAGAGAGGAACCAGGTTCTGAGGGGTGGCCAGTCTTCTACTGGCTGTGCCGGGTAGAGAGGAACCAGGTTCTGAGGGGTGGGCAGTCTTCTACTGGCTGTGCCGGATAGAGAGCAACCAGGTTCTGAGGGGTGGCCAGTCTTATCAGAACCTTCTAAAGCCATGACATAATTTTCTGTAATTTTCCAAGCTGTTTAAAGGCAAAGTCAACTTAGTATATGTAAACTTCTGGAATTGAGATACAGTAAATTATAAGTGAAATAATCTGTCTGTAAACAATTGTTGGCAAAATTACTTGTGTCATGCACAAAGTAGATGTCCTAACCGACTTGACAAAGTTAACAAGAAATATGTGGAGTGGTTGAAAAACAAGTTTTAATGACTCCAACCTAAGTGTATGTAAACTTCCGACTTCAACTGTGTATAGGGCAGCGGCCTCTAAGGTGCAGGGTTGCGTAACCGGGTAGTTGTCAGCTAGTGATGGCTATTTAACAGTCTGATGGCCTTGAGATAGAAGCTGTTTTTCAGCTTTGATGCACCTGTACTGACCTCGCCTTGTGGATGATAGCGGGTTGAACAGGCCGAGCTGAAATGTCTGGAGTCAGTAAGTACGCCGTCTGGACAGGATCCTCTCGATTGTGCATCTGTAAAAGTTTTTGAGGGTTTTAGGTGACAAGCCAAATTTCTTGAGCCTCCTGAGGTTGAAGAGGCACTGTTGCGCCTTCTTCACCACACTGTCTGTGTGGGTGGACCATTTCAGATCGTTGGTGATGTGTATGTCAAGGAACTTGAAGCTTTTCACCTTCTCCACTGCGGTCCCGTCGATGTGGACAGGGGCTCGCTCTGCTGTTTCCTTCAAGTTCAGCTTCTTCGTTTTATTGACATTGAGGGAATAGGTTATTTTCCTGGAACCACTCTGCCAGGGCCCTCGCCTCCTCCTTGTAGGCTTACCAACAATGACCTCCTCATCTTTGTTGGTAATCAGGCCTACAACTGTTGTCTGCAAACTTGATGATTGAGTTGGAGGTGCGCGTGGCCATACAGTCATGGGTGAACAGGGAGTACAGGAGGGAGCTGAGAACGCATGCTTGTGGGGCCCCAGTGTTGAGGATTAGCGAAGTGGAGGTGATGTTTCCTACCTTCACCACCTGGGGGCGACCCGTCAGGAAGTCTATGACCGAGTTGTTAATGATGAGCTTGGAGGGTACTTTGGTGTTGAATGCTGAGCTGTAATCAATGAACAGCATTCTTACATTGGTATTCCTCTTGTCCAGATGGGATAGGGCAGTGCAAATATGCAAATCGAAGTGAGTCTAGGGTGACAGGTAAGGTAAAAGGTGATGTGATTCTTGAATAGTCTCTCAAAGCACTTCATGATGACAGAAGTGAGTGCTACGGGGCGATAGTAATTTACTTCAGTTACCATTGCTTTCTTGGGTACGGGAATAATGGTGGACATCTTGAAGCATGTGGGGACAGCAGACTGGGATAGGGAGAGATTCAATATGTGCGTAAACACTTCAGCCAGCTGCTCTGCGCATGTGGCAAGGGATTCCATTCCGTAAGGTCCCTTAGTCGAGCAGTGAATGTCAAACACAGATTTATTGAATATCCCTTTGAGCATGGTGAAGTTATTAATTACACATTGAATGGTGTATCAATAAACCCAGTCACTACAAAGATAAAGAAGTCCTTCCTAACTCAGTTGCCAGAGAGGAAGGAAACTGCTCAGGGATTTCACCAGGAGGCCAATGTTGACTTTAAAACAGTTACAGAGTTGAATGCTGTGATAGGAGAAAAGAACATTGCTGTTACTCCACAATACCTGCTTTCTACCAGACATTGAGAGATTAATTTAGCTTTCAGCAGGACAATAACCTTAAACACAAGGCCAAATCTACACTGGAGAAGACAGTGAATGTTCCTGAGTGGCTAAGCTACAGTTTTGACTTTAATCTACTACTACTATCTAACCTATGACAAGACCTAAAAATGGTTGTCTAGCTATGATCAACAACCAATTTGACAGAGCTTGAAGAATTTTGAAAATAATAATGGGCAAATGTTGCACAATTGATTGATTGATTCAATTTTTAAAATACCAATAAGAAAAGGGCCCTCCAGCTGGTGAAGCCTCCACACACAATTTCAGAAAATCATCAAGGATAACACGATAAAGCTTAACAACTTATTTCCATTGTGGTCCTTTTGAAGAGGGAAGAGGAGAGAGGGAATGGGGAAGAGGGAAGGGGGGAGGAGGAATGGGAAAGAGGGAAGGGGAGAGAGGGAAGGGGGGAGGAGGAATAGGGAAGGAGGAATGGGGAAGAGGGAAGAGGAGAGAGGGAATGGGGAAGAGGGAAGGGGGAAGGAGGAATAGGGAAGGAGGAATGGGAAAGAGGGAAGGGGAAAGAGGGAAGGGGGAAGAGGGAAGGGGGAGGGGGAATAGGGAAGGAGGAATGGGGAAGAGGGAAGAGGGAAGAGGAGAGAGGGAAGGGGGAAGAGGGAAGGGGGGAGGAGGAATAGGGAAGGAGGAATGGGGAAGAGGGAAGAGGAGAGAGGGAAGGGGGAAGAGGGAAGGGGGAATGGGGAAGAGGGAAGGAGGAATGGGGAAGAGGGAATGGGGAAGGAGGAATAGGAGAGAGGGAATGGGGAAGGAGGAATAGGGAAGGAGGAATGGGGAAGGAGGAATGGGGAAGAGGGAAGGGGGAAGAGGGAAGGGGGAGGAGGAATGGGGAAGGAGGAATGGGGAAGAGGGAAGGGGGAAGAGGGAAGGGGGAGGAGGAATGGGGAAGAGGGAAGAGGGAAGGGGGAAGGGGGAAGAGGGAAGGGGGAAGGGGGAAGAGGGACGGGGGAAGGTGGAAGAGGGAAGAGAGAAGGGGGAATGGGGAATGGGGAAGATGGAAGTGGGAAGGGGGAAGAGGGAAGGGGGAAGAGGGATGGGGGAAGGGGGAAGGGGGAAGAGGGAAGGGGGAAGAGGGACGGGGGAAGGGGGAATGGGGAAGAGGGACGGGGGAAGGGGGAAGAGGGACGGGGGAAGGGGGAAGGGGGAAGAGGGAAGGGGGAAGGGGGACGGGGGAAGGGGGAAGAGGGACAGAGGAAGGGGGAAGAGGGAAGGGAGAATGGGGAAGAGGATATAAGGAAGAGGGAAGGGGGAAGAGGGACGGGGGAAGGGGGAAGGGGGAAGAGGGAAGGGGGAAGGGGGACGGGGGAAGGGGGAAGAGGGACGGGGGAAGGGGGAAGAGGGAAGGGAGAATGGGGAAGGGGGACGGGGGAAGGGGGAAGGGGGAAGAGGGACGGGGGAAGGGGGAAGAGGGACGGGGGAAGGGGGAAGAGGGAAGGGAGAATGGGGAAGAGGGAAGAGGGAAGAAGGAAGAGGGAAGGGGGAAGAGCGAAGTGGGAGGCGAGGTTAGGCAGGTTAGGCAGTAATAGTAGCAGCAACAGACAATGACAGACAAAATGGTTGTTTGTTTGATAACATGAGATAATTAGTACAATCCCCTTTCCTAATAAACAACCACGGACAGGTACAGTACATCTCCCTTGTCTCACATACCCTTAATATATAAAGCAATCAATCCCTAATATATACAAGACATTCCCAATATGATAGACAACAGGTACCAAAAGGCAGACCATATCTCTGGCATTTCCTTCTCAGCCACAATCCAGGTGTGGAAAGCTCTTAGACACTTACCCAGAAAGACTCACAGCTGTAATCACTGTCAAAGGTGCTTCTACAAACAATTGACTCAGGGCTGTGAATATTTATGCAAATCTTATTTGCATAAATGTCCAAAAATATTTTGTTCACTTTGTCATTATGCTGTATTGTGTGTAGATGGGTGATTTAATCCATGTTGAATTCAGGCTGTAACGTAACAAGTGGAATAAGTCGAGGGGTATTAATTATTTCAGAAGGCACTGTAAATTACAGCGCTGTAAAGCTAATACAATGAGCTTACAGCATCCCCTAGTGGCTATATGGGTTCATTGCATTCTTGGCCACCCCCACCGAAACCCACTGGCAGATATATACTGTCTATGGCAGATGGCTAGCTGCAGATGGATGAAATAACACAGAATTAGAACGTTGAACACAGCATCCTGTCTATTAATAGCTTGAATAATAAACATGTATTTTTTGGAAGCTTTCGGGATCTTTAATAAGGTAAGCGAGTTACTGGGTAACTACTGTTTTCGAAGCCTAGGAAATGTAACATTGTATAAAAATCCTAGTGGTCAATCGTTTACAATTATAGGCTTCCTATGGCCTACATAGGCCTTAGGTATATTGTTGCAAAATAGATACGAAATGCAACACTGCTATATTTTGGAAATAATCCAATATTATTCTATTATTGCAGTAATATAATATTGTCGTTTTATAATGTAAGATGAGCAGACAAAGGGAGAAGGGGAGATTGCATTGCAGTGCCATTGCACAATATATATATATTTTTTTTACCATATTGTCACAAGCAGCAGCAGAAGCAGGCGGGGGCTGTAGTAGCGGATGAAGAGATGAGATGGAGGGATGGAGAGATGCGGGACAGAGCAGAACAGCAGGTGGAGACTGAGCACACCAGCCTAGCACAGAGACTAAGACCGACCCCCCCACAGAACATAGCCGAGCTATTTGCGGTTAAAAACAGATAGAAGCTGCAGATAAATGTAAACACGAAGAGTTGAAAGACATGCATCGAGTCGTGTCATCTAGAACGGTCCTGTGTAACAGAGGGAGAAAGACGGCGTCTGTGTCGCGTCGCTCAGAGGTCGCGGTGACGTCTGTGATCTTCCATCGCTGGGTCTGTCAGCGCACAGAGTAACTCCTCCGTCACCTGGTAGCATGCAGGGTGTGGAGGGGACTAAACGCACTCATTTGGAACTAGATAGCGTCGGTTTAGGAAACAATCGTTAAAGCGGCAGGTTAGTGACGGTTTTGTTTCAGTCAGTAGGTTATAGCGTATACATATGAATGATCATTGTTTTAATATGGGGGGGGGGGGGGGGGACTATCTCGGTTTGGGGTGAGATGTGTCATCTGTGTTGATTATCTGTTGATGCGATGTGACAGGAGTTGTTTTGGTAGACGTAGGCCTGCAGACATAGCCTAATATATCAGCTTTAACATGGTAATGCACTATGTTTGATGTGTGTAGGCCTATGAATTACTTATTAATAAGTAATAAAATAGTATTATTTAAAGTACCTTTAATTATTATTATTTTTATTATACAGCTCTATTCTATTCTCTGTAATGCACATTTAATTGGGATGTGGAAAAAATTGCCTGTAACAAGGGGTCGTCAGTCTGTTAGGCGGTGTATGATTTGTGCAATGCAGCAGGCATCCTGTGCTTGTTCATAGCCATGTAAAAGAATTCATATAAATGAATAGGTTCCTCCATCATCGTAGGATAATGCCATTACTTCTTGTTTGTTGGTTAATGAAAGTCCCCTGAAGATAGAAGGGCCTCAACAGGAACATAATCAGCCAATGTGAGTCATGTATGAATGTCTACAGCAGGTAGCAGCATACATCGCATGTCAAATATGTGCTAGATATTCCCTCACCCACACAGACAGACACACAGACAGACACACAGACAGACACACAGACAGATTAAGCCCTGGACAGAGTAGGACAGAGATGGCCTGATATAATCCTGCTTGCTTAAATTTCTGTCTTCTATTCACCCCATTCCTCTACATTAATCCCCCCCCCCCCTCCTCCCTCTCTTGTTCTAATATTAGCCAGCTATGGTTGACCCGTCTGAGCCAGAGGACCAGACCAAGGGGAAACAGATGGATGCCCTGCCGGTGGCCTCTGCACCCACCAGACTACCAGACCAGGCCTCTGCACCCACCAGACTACCAGACCAGGCCTCTGCACCCAACAGACTACCAGACCAGGCCTCTGCACCCACCAGACTACCAGACCAGGCTGATGGGAAAGCAACAGAGGAGGGCGAGGGTGTGGGTGGCAATGATGCAGAGACCACACCCATACACTCTGCTGGGCTGGGGGAGAGGATGGTAGCTCCTCCCCCTGTTGCACAGGAGGCCAGTCCTTCCAGTCCAAACACCCAGCCCCAGCTTCAGGGCCCTCAGGACAGGCAGCTTCATTCTCCAAGCCCTCCAGACTTCCAGCCTCCCAGTCCACACACCCAGCTCCAGCTTCAGGGCCCTCCAGACTTCCAGCCTCCCAGTCCACACACCCAGCCCCAGCTTCAGGGCCCTCCGGACAGGCAGCTTCAATCTCCAAGCCCTCCAGACTTCCAGCCTCCCAGTCCACACACCCAGCTTCAGGGCCCTCCAGATTTCCAGCCTCCCAGTCCACACACCCAGCTCCAGCTTCAGGGCCCTCCAGACTTCCAGCCTCCCAGTCCACACACCCAGCCCCAGCTTCAGGGCCCTCTGGACAGGCAGCTTCAGCTTCCTCACCTTGCCCCTCCAGACTTCCAGCCTTCCACTCCACATACCCAGCTACAGAGCCCTCAGGTTAGTCTGGAGGCAGCAACCCCCCTGTCGAACAGCAGCCAAGCTCTGAACCCTCTACCTCAAGACCTCCAGCCTCCAAGCATCGACCCAGAGCCCAGAAAACCATGCCCCAAGCTGCACCTGGACCTATATAACTTCGACACCCCGGTGGCAGAGGGAAGCCGTTATGTCCTGACCAGCCCCCGCTCCTTGGAGGCCTGCGCCCGCTGCGGGGTCAAACCCGTGGAGATCTTGTCGCGCCCGTTGTCAGACTTCGCCCGTGAGGCCCCGGGACGGTCCATGCGCGTGGCGACGGGCATGTTTGAGGTGTATGAGAAGGACAGGCACGCCAAGCTGAGAGCATGCCGGGAGGAGAGAGAGAGGATCATACGGGAAGATAAGAGGAGAATCCTTCAGGCTGCAGTCAACGGACATGCTGCATCATCAACAGAGGAACAGCACAGAGCACCAGTCACATCCAGCTTAACACCGCTATCTAAACCAGGCCCTGTGGCCTCTAGTCCTACTAAATCTAAACCTTCCCCCAGTAGTACAGGACAGGCCTCTAGAGCTGCTTCTACAACACCAGGTCCAAGCATTAATAAAACTAGTACAAATCTTCTAGCTAAAAGTAGCTCTCTGCAGTCTTCTAAGACCAGCTCATTCAGCTCTGCGTCCTCATCATCTAAAGGTCTGGACTGTGGTTTTGGTTCTGCTAAACATACTAAATCCTCAGAACTAACCAAGGCACCCCGCCCTGTCTCAGGTCCACCTCCAGTGGTCAGAAAGATCCCAAGCAGCAGCACCACCACCACCACCACGCCGAAAGCCTCCAACACATTCCCCAGATCAGCCTCCAAACCTTCCTCTTTCCCCAGAACAACCACCTCCATGACATCCACCATCTTCAAGAGTTCCGTGCAGAGCCCAGTCACCCCGACTACAGCAGCTCTCAATGGCATCACAGGGGGTCTAGGAGGGCCGTTCCCTCACCACAACGGCCAACCTGTGTCCACTCCAAAGGGCAGAGGGAAGAGCCACTCCCTTGAGTCCCTACAAAGGAGGATGGATACAATCTCCACCTCTACCACCACCTCCACCACCACCTGCACCTCCTCTGGAGAGGAGTCCGGCGCCTCCTCCTCCTACAGCTGGGATGGACCCAGAGACCCCTGGGCCAAGTCCTCCTCCCCCCGTGCCCGCACCCTGGCCACCTTCAACTCCTTGATGGGGAGGAGCCTTAGCCTTGGGGACCTCAGCCACTCCCTCCAGACCACCCAGAAGGTGGAGCGTATCGTCAAGGAGGTGCGGCGGCGGGGGCTGAAGGCGGTTCCGGAGCGGGACAGAAAGATCGCTGCTCTGATGCTGGCTCGGTACCAGGAGGAGGACATTATGAGCCAGACGCGCTACGTGGCTCACCTGCAGTGGGACAGCGAGAAGCGCCTGGGAGACCTGCAGCGGGAGCGGGAGGACCGGGAGAAGCAGCGGGCGGTGCTGCAGTGCCAGCGGGCGTGGCAGTCGCAGGTGTCCCACCGCCAGCGTCGGCTCAGCCAGCAGGAGAGAGAGTCGTCGGCCGCTAAGCTGCGTCAGGTGGCGGAGAGCGAGGAGCGGTGGAGGGAGCTGGCAGAGCTGCAAGAGCGCAGTAGACAGCAGAGGCTCCAGCAGGCTGCCAGGGAGGAGAAACAGAAGAAGGAACAGCAGGAGCAGAACCTCAAGGCTCTAGAGGAGGACAGGGCTGCAGTGCTGGAGCAGGAGCAGCTACTCCTCAAGGAGAAACTTACCATTGCTGAGCTGAAGAAGCAGGAGAAGGAGCACCAGGCCCATGAGGAGCGCCGGGGACTGAACCGGGCCGAGAGGAGGCGCCACGCAGCCCTGATCAGGGAGATCGCCCGGAGAGAGGAGGAGGAGCGGGAGGATGCACGGAAGGCTGCTGAGGAGAAGCTGAGCCGTTCCCTGGAGAACTATGAACAGATCGTAGAGAGGAGAGACAAGGAGCTGAAGGAGAAGGCTAAGAGGGAGGAGCAGCAGATTCAGAAGGCAAGGAGGTCTGCGGAGAAGAGGGAGAAACAGCAGCAACAGCAGGTGGAGGCCCGGGCCAAGGAAGCAGAGAGACGGGCCCAGCAGGCAGCTTTGGTGGCAGAGGAGAGGGCCAAGGAGAAATCCCAGAGAGCAGTACAGAGCAGGCAGGAGAAGGAGAGACTACAACGACTCAACAGACAGCGTGTGGAAGGGGAAGAGCTAGCCAGGAGGATGGAGCTCCTCCAGTCCATCGAGAGGAAGCTGGAGAAGAGTGAGCAGATTTTCAGGGAGAAGAGAGCCGTGCTGGAGAGCGCTCGCTCTACCGCCCGCGCCTCCTTCCACGTACGGGACCGGGTCAGGGAGGAGACCAACATGAGGACCTTTGATAAGATGGATCTAGAGGCCCAGTTCCAGTTCAAAGCCAGCCTGGATGACAAGTGATGAGGCACAACTTCATGCTACTGGTGAACTACTGGTTACTGGTAACTACTGGTTACTACTAGTTAATACCCTGGACTACTGGTAACTACTGGTTACTACCCTGGACTACTGGTTCCTGGTAACTACTGACTACCCTGGACTACTGGTTACTACCCGGGATTACTGGTTCCTGGTAACTACTGACTACCCTGGACTACTGGTAACTACTGGTTACTACCCTGGACTACTGGTTCCTGGTAACTACTGGTTACTACCCCGGGACTACTGGTTCCTGGTAACTACTGACTACCCTGGACTACTGATTCCTGGTAACTACTGACTACCCTGGACTACTGGTAACTACTGAATACTACCCGGGACTACTGGTTCCTGGTAACTACTGACTACCCTGGACTACTGGTTACTACCCGGGATTACTGGTTCCTGGTAACTACTGACTACCCTGGACTACTGGTTACTACCCTGGACTACTGGTTCCTGGTAACTACTGGTTACTACCCCGGGACTATTGGTTCCTGGTAACTACTGACTACCCTGAACTACTGGTTCCTGGTAACTACTGACTACCCTGGACTACTGGTTCCTGGTAACTACTGACTACCCTCAACTACTGGTAACTAATGGTTACTACCCGGGACTACTGGTTCCTGGTATCTACTGACTACCCTTGACTACTGGTAACTACTGGTTACTACCCGGGACTACTGGTTAGTGATAACTACTGACTACCCTGGACTACTGGTAACTACTGGTTACTACCCAGGACTACTGGTTCCTGGTAACTACTGACTACCCTCAACTACTGGCAACTGCTGGTTACTACCCATGTCTACTGGTTCCTGGTAACTACTGACTTCCCTGGACTACTGGTTCCTGGTAACTACTGACTACCCTGGACCACTGGTTCCTGGTAACTACTGACTACCCTCAACTACTGGTAACTAATGGTTACTACCCGGGACTACTGGTTAGTGGTAACTACTGACTACCCTTGACTACTGGTAACTACTGGGTACTACACGGGACTACTGGTTACTACTAGTTAATACCCTGGACTACTGGTAACTACTGGTTACTACCTTGGACTACTGGTTCCTGGTAACTACTGACTACCCTGGATTACTGGTAACTACTGGTTACTACCCGGGACTACTGGTTCCTGGTAACTACTGACTACCCTGGACTACTGGTAACTACTGTCTAGCCTGGACTACTGGTAACTACTGGTTACTACCCTGGACTACTGGTTCCTGGTAACTACTGACTACCCTGGACTACTGGGTACTACCCGGGACTACTGGTTACTACTAGTTAATACCCTGGACTACTGGTAACTACTGGTTACTACCCTGGACTACTGGTTCCTGGTAACTACTGACTAGCCTGCACTACTGATAACTACTGGTTACTACCCGGGACTACTGCTTACGACTAGTTAATGCCCTGGACTACTGGTAACTGCTGGTTACTACCTGGGACTACTGGTTCCTGGTAACTACTGACTACGCTGGACTACTGGTAACTACTGGTTACTACTAGTTAATACCCTGGACTACTGGTAACTACTGGTTACTACCCTGGACTACTGGTTCCTGGTAACTACTGACTACGCTGGACTACTGGTAACTACTGGTTACTACTAGTTAATACCCTGGACTACTGGTAACTACTGGTTACTACTAGTTAATACCCTGGACTACTGGTAACTACTGGTTACTACCCTGGACTACTGGTTCCTTGTAACTACTGACTACCTTGGACTACTGGTAACTACTGGTTACTACCCGGGACTACTGGTTCCTGGTAACTACTGACTACCCTGGACTACTGGTTACTACCCGGGATTACTGGTTCCTGGTAACTACTGACTACCCTGGACTACTGGTAACTACTGGTTACTACCCTGGACTACTGGTTCCTGGTAAATACTGACTACCCTGGACTACTGGTTACTACCCGGGATTACTGGTTCCTGGTAACTACTGACTACCCTGGACTACTGGTAACTACCCGGGATTACTGGTTCCTGGTAACTACTGACTACCCTGGACTACTGGTAACTACTGGTTACTACCCTGGACTACTGGTTCCTGGTAACTACTGACTACCCTGGACTACTGGTTACTACCCGGGATTACTGGTTCCTGGTAACTACTGACTACCCTGGACTACTGGTAACTACTGGGTACTACTAGTTAATACCCTGGACTACTGGTAACTACTGGTTACTACTAGTTAATACCCTGGACTACTGGTAACTACTGGTTACTACCCTGGACTACTGGTAACTACGGATTACTACCCTGGACTACTGGTTCCTGGTAACTCCTGGTTACTACCTGGGACTACTGGTTCCTGGTAACTACTGACTACCCTGGATTACTGATTCCTGGTAGCTACTGACTACCCTGGACTACTGGTAACTCCTGGTTACTACCGAGGACTACTGGTTCCTGGTAACTACTGACTACCCTCAACTACTGGCAACTACTGGTTACTACCCCGGCCTACTGGTTCCTGGTAACTACTGACTTCCCTGGACTGCTGGTTACTACCCGGGACTACTGGTTAGTGATAACTATTGACTTCCCTGGACTACTGGTTACTACCTTGGACTACTGGTTCCTGGTAACTACTGACTACCCTGGATTACTGGTAACTACTGTCTAGCCTGGACTACTGGTAACTACTGTCTAGCCTGGACTACTGGTAACTACTGGTTACTACCCTGGACTACTGGTTCCTGGTAACTACTGACTACCCTCAACTACTGGCAACTACTGGTTACTACCCCGGCCTACTGGTTCCTGGTAACTACTGACTTCCCTGGACTGCTGGTTATTACCCGGGACTACTGGTTAGTGATAACTACTGACTTCCCTGGACTACTGGTTACTACCTTGGACTACTGGTTCCTGGTAACTACTGACTACCCTGGATTACTGGTAACTACTGTCTAGCCTGGACTACTGGTAACTACTGTCTAGCCTGGACTACTGGTTCCTGGTAACTACTGACTACCCTGGACTACTGGTATCTACTGGTTACTAGTTACTGCTGTTAACTACTGGTTACTACCCTGGATTGCTGGTTACTACTGGTTACCATGTGCTTGGCTATAGCCAGGGTTGGACAGGTTACTTTGTAAATGTAATTCGTTACAGTTGCAAGCTACCTGTGCAAAATCTACTTTTGGATTACCCAAACTCAGTAACGTAATCTGATTATTTTGGATTTCTTTTCCCTTAAGAGGCATTAGAAGAGGTCTAAAAGGATCCATCCAACACATTTGGTGTGTCATCATAGTGCACTCTGATTGGTGGTCATCATTTGGTGTGTCATCATAGTGCTCTCTGATTGGTGGTCATCATTTGGTGTATCATCATAGTGCTCTCTGATTGGTGGTCATCATTTGGTGTATCATCATAGTGCTCTCTGATTGGTGGTCATCATTTGGTGTATCATCATAGTGCTCTCTGATTGGTGGTCATCATTTGGTGTGTCATCATAGTGCTCTCTGATTGGTGGTCATCATTTGGTGTGTCATCATAGTGCTCTCTGATTGGTGGTCATCATTTGGTGTGTCATCATAGTGCTCTCTGACTGGTGGTCATCATTTGATGTATCATCATAATGGTGTCTGATTGGTGGTCATCATTTGGTGTATCATCATAGTGCTCTCTGATTGGTGGTCATCATTTGGTGTATCATCATAGTGCTCTCTGATTGGTGGTCATCATTTGGTGTATCATCATAGTGCTCTCTGATTGGTGGTCATCATTTGATGTATCATCATAATGGTGTCTGATTGGTGGTCATCATTTGGTGTGTCATCATAGTGCTCTCTGATTGGTGGTCATCATTTGGTGTGTCAACATAGTGCTCTCTGATTGGTGGTCATCATTTGGTGTGTCATCATAGTGCTCTCTGACTGCTAACAGCCTCCTAACTAGCTTCAATGCTGCACAGCTTTAAAACGTTTGTCTCTCATGAGGAATGGTGTCTCCTGTCCTATGATGACCCTTTCCTCTTTACACCTCACCCATTTATTTGGTGAAATCAGAAGCATTCCTTTGTATGGTTTAGACATATTATCTTAAAGCCAAAAGTACACTTTATAATATGCAAATCAATGAAGAAGACAAATAAGTAAAATAAAATAGTGAATGCAGGTTGACTTGGACAAAGATCTGCTCTTGTGGATTATAAACTAACAGTTTGGGACATAATATATTATGTGGATCAGAGTGTTCCACCTAGTAACACAGCCCCTTCCATGCTCCCTCTTTATCAGATCTACCCAACTGAGAGCTGTGCTGTTGGAATGAAAAGAACCATTGTTGCCCCGGGAAGCACAACTCCATGACAACTAGCCACATTGGCTGCTTTTAACAGAGCCCTTCTCTCTCTGTAGGGGGAGAGAGAATCAGATAGAAAGGGGAAAGGGAAGCGCAAGTGAGTGGTCTGAGAGCCCTAAAGCAGACCAGGGACTCTTTTGTGTGTTGCGATGCAGATGGAGAAACTGTGTGTTGTACACTCTTAGAAAAAAAGGTGCTATCTAGAATCTACAAGGGTTCTTTGGCTGTCCCCATAGGAGAACCCTTTGAAGAACCCTTTCCAGAGAGGGTTCTACATGGAATCCAAAAAAGAGTTTTTACCCGGAACCGAAAAGGGTTCTAACTGGAATCAAAAAGAGTTCTCCTATGGTGGCAGCCAAATAACCATTTTGGAAGTCTTTTTTTCTAAGTGTGTAGTGTATTCTGTACTGTGCTGTTTCTGAGCCCTTGGCTGTACTCTCCTCCTGTCTTCCCCCGTACGGCCGAGCCGACCGATCAACCGCTGACGAAGCAGCTGTGGCAGAGCAACGTGACATCACTCAGAGTGATGTCAGCACAACACAACCCAGCCAGCTGCTGATGAGGCATCAGAGAGAACCCTGATTCTACTGCAGTATAGAATCTACCTGGCCCCTGATTCTACTGTAGAATATAATCTACCTGGCCCCTGATTCTACTGTAGAATATAATCTACCTGGCCCCTGATTCTACTGTAGAATATAATCTACCTGGCCCCTGATTCTACTGTAGAATATAATCTACCTGGCCCCTGATTCTACTGTAGAATATAATCTACCTGGCCCCTGATTCTACTGTAGAATATAATCTACCTGGCCCCTGATTCTAATGTAGAATATAATCTACCTGGCCCCTGATTCTACTGTAGAATATAATCTACCTGGCCCCTGATTCTACTGTAGAATATAATCTACCTGGCCCCTGATTCTACTGTAGAATATAATCTACCTGGCCCCTGATTCTACTGTAGAATATAATCTACCTGGCCCCTGATTCTACTGTAGAATATAATCTACCTGGCCCCTGATTCTACTGTAGAATATAATCCACCTGGCCCCTGATTCTACTGTAGCATATAATCTACCTGGCCCCTGATTCTACTGTAGAATATAATCTACCTGGCCCCTGATTCTACTGTAGAATATAATCTACCTGGAACCTGATTCTACTGTAGAGGTGTTCTATAGTATAGAGACCGGTATGTTCTATAAACACTCCTGGACTGTCCTCCAGGATCCTATGCCTGTCTCTCCTCATGTCATAACAGGAAACATCAGAGCCTTGGTTGTGCAGTGGAGTATAGTATAGAATCTATACCTTTCTAGTTTTGCTGCAGAGGTTTTCTATACCCTCCTAGACACTCTCTCCTGTTCCACCCCCTCTGCTGCTATTATGGATTCTATACCCTCCTGGTTCTGCAGTGGAGGACATTCTATACCCCCTATGGTTCTGCAGTGGAGGACATTCTATACCCCCTATGGTTCTGCAGTGGAGGACATTCTATACCCTCCTGGTTATGCAGTGAAGGACATTCTATACCCTCCTGGTTCTGCAGTGGAGTACATCCTATACCCCCCATGGTGCTGCAGTGGAGGACATTCTATACCCTCCTGGTTCTGCAGTGGAGGACATTCTATACCCTCCTGGTTCTGCAGTGGAGGACATTCTATACCCTCCTGGTTCTGCAGTGGAGGACATTCTATACCCTCCTGGTTCTGCATTGGAGGACAATCTAGACCCCCCTGGTTATGCAGTGGATGACATTCTATACCCTCCTGGGTTTTCCGTTTGGAGGACAATCTAGACCCCACTGGTTATGCAGTGGAGGACAATCTATACCCTCCTGGTTCTGCAGTGGAGGACATTCTATACCCCCCCATGGTTCTGCAGTGGAGGGCATTCTATACCCTCCTGGTTCTGCAGTGGAGGACATTCTATACCCCCCTGGTTATGCAGTGGAGGACATTCTATACCCCCTATGGTTCTGCAGTGGAGGACATTCTATACCCCCCATGGTTCTGCAGTGGAGGACATTCTATACCCCCTATGGTTCTGCAGTGGAGGACATTCTATACCCCCTATGGTTATGCAGTGGAGGACATTCTATACCCTCCTGGTTCTGCAGTGGAGGACATTCTATACCCTTCTGGGTTTTCCGTTTGGAGGACATTCTATACCCTCCTGGTTCTGCAGTGGAGGACATTCTATACCCTCCTGGTTCTGCAGTGGAGGACATTCTATACCCCCCTGGTTATGCAGTGGAGGACATTCTATACCCCCTATGGTTCTGCAGTGGAGGACATTCTATACCCTCCTGGTTCTGCAGTGGAGGACAGTCTATACCCTCCTGGTTCTGCATTGGAGGACATTCTATACCCTCCTGGTTCTGCATTGGAGGACATTCTATACCCTCCTGGTTCCGCATTGGAGGACATTCTATACCCTCCTGGTTATGCACTGGAGGACATTCTATACCATAGAGATTAGATATCGCTATGTTTTATACCCTCCTAGACCCTTCCTCCAGTCTCTGCTCCAGTCTCTGCTCCAGTCTCTGCTCCAGTCTCTGCTCCAGTCTCTGCTCCAGTCTCTGCTTCAGTCTCTCCTCCAGTCTCTCCTCCTAGACCCTTCCTCCAGTCTCTGCTCCAGTCTCTGCTCCAGTCTCTCCTCCTGGACCTTCCTCATGTCACGTGACTTAACAGGAAAGTGCTGTGTTCTAGCCAGAGACCATCGGACCCCAAATCCCCACCTTCTATCCCCGGCATCCATCCAGTTTGCCTCTCTGTGCGAAGTTTAACAGGTATGTACAAACTTTTTGCGATGTTATCCAATTATATGTAGTAGTTGGTTTTACATATCATATGTATCGTGTTCAGTATTTGTGTTATTCCTCCTTACTACATCCGTGACCAAACACACGCAACCACACACACACACAAAACACGCTACACACACACACACACATGCACAACCTGCCATCGCAGCCAACAAGCTTTAGAGGCCAGTGTCTCTCTGATTAAAACAGAAAGAGAAATACACACGCCGGTGACTTGGCCTCCGATGTAAGAGTTACCATGGTAACAGCACCAGGGGATGGGGCGGAGCTGAGGGGTGGCAGAAGTTAGAGCTGAGACAGAGAGGGCAGGGGTACGTGGGAACGTGAGGGACTGTCAGTGTTGGTGCTGGTTGGAGAAGGGGAGGGGTGCTGGTTGGAGAAGGGGAGGGGCTGTCAGTGTTGGTGCTGGTTGGAGAAGGGGAGGGACTGTCAGTGTTGGTGCTGGTTGGAGAAGGGAGGGGTGCTGGCAGGCTGGAGAGAGGAGGGAGAGGAGGGGAATGGTGCTGGCAGGAGAAGAGGCGGTTGAAGGGGAGGGGGGGAGAAGGAGAGGGGGAGCTGGCAGGCTGGAAAGAAGGGGGAGGGAGAAGAGGGGAGGGCTGCTGACAGGCTGCAGGCTGGAGAGACGCGGGGGGGGGGGGGGGCAAACGCCTCCAGCTTTTCATTCCTGCACACAGCAGAAAGTGTGTCTCTCAACTGACTTACAGTTGCAGATTTCTCTCATCTAGAAAGTAGATTCCTAAAGGACATTTATTGGAGACATAATAACATTGACGACTGTGTGGAGCAGGGAGGGACATCACTGCAGAGCTTTCTGCTCATTCCCCAACAGGGTTCAGTGTGGGAGAGAAATCCCTTAAAGGAAAACTGGGATTTGTTCATTAGTTCATTTGTTCATACCTGCCAGATTGCTATATTTTGAAAGTTACATATCTTGAAAACTGAAACTGAAAATTGCTGACAAGCAAAACATGTTGGGACTGTGTCAACAATAGACTAATGAAACAAACACAAAAAGACCTAGTCAGTTAGCCCCTCTTTCTTTCTTTCTCTCTCTCTCTCCTACGCTCTGTATCTCTCCATCCCTCTCTTTCTCTGCACAGATACTCTCAATCTCTCTCTCCCTCCCTCTCTCCCTTTCTCTCTCTGCACATATCCCTCTCTCTCTGTCTCTGCACAGATTCCTCCCTCCCTCTCTCTCTCTGCACAGATCCCTCTCTCTCTCCATCTGCACAGATCCCTCACTCCCTTCCTCTCTCTCTCCATCTGCACAGATCCCTCTCTCTCTCCATCTGCACAGATCCCTCTCTCTCCCTTCCTCTCTCTCTCCATCTGCACAGATCCCTCTCTCCCTTCCTCTCTCTCTCCATCTGCACAGATCCCTCTCTCTCCCTTCCTCTCTCTATCCATCTGCACAGATCCCTCTCTCTCTCCATCTGCACAGATCCCTCACTCCCTTCCTCTCTCTCTCCATCTGCACAGATCCCTCTCTCTCTCCATCTGCACAGATCCCTCTCTCTCCATCTGCACAGATTCCTCTCTCTCCCTTCCTCCCACCTCCATCTGCACAGATCCCTCTCTCCCTTCCTCTCTCTCTCCATCTGCACAGATCTCTCTCTCCCTTCCTCTCTCTATCCATCTGCACAGATCCCTCTCTCCCTTCCTCTCTCTCTCCATCTGCACAGATCCCTCTCTCTCCCTTCCTCTCTCTCTCCATCTGCACAGATCCCTCTCTCTCTCCATCTGCACAGATCCCTCTCTCTCTCCATCTGCACAGATCCCCCCCCCTCCATCTGCACAGATTCCTCTCTCTCCATCTGCACAGATACCTCCCCCTCCATCTGCACAGATTCCTCTCTCTCCATCTGCACAGATCCCTCTCTCTCCATCTGCACAGATCCCTCTCTCCCTTCCTCTCTCTCTCCATCTGCACAGATCCCTCTCTCTCCCTTTCTCTCTTTCTCCATCTGCACAGATCCCTCTCTCTCTCCATCTGCACAGATCCCCCCCCCTCCATCTGCACAGATCCCTCTCTCTCCATCTGCACAGATTCCTCTTTCTCTCCATCTGCACAGATCCCTCTCTTTCCCTTCCTCCCTCTCTCTCCATCTGCACAGATCCCTCTCTCTCAGACTGGCACCTGTCCTGTATTATTTTTGCTTTTAACAGACTAGAAAATCTGCCAACATCCATCTAGATTCTAAATGATGAGATGAAATATAAAGGCTGAAATATATTAGAGCTGTTCCCTGTCGCATTAGTCCGGTCTGGCAGAGAGGAGTATGTTGGGCGTACTATACTGACTGCAGACCTCTGCCTGCGTCCCCTCTGCCTGCACCCTATTCCCTATTTAGTGCACTACTTTTGACCATGGGCTTTGGTTAAAAGTAGTGTACTAAATAGGGAATAGAGTGCCATTTGGGATGTAAATTGTGTGTGTCCTTCAGCTGGCCAGAGGGGAGGTGAACTGGAGTCAGCTGGCAGAATTACAAACATGGGCTTTTTATCTGCCTGTAAGGAAAAATATACAGTGGGGCAAAAAAAGTATTTAGTCAGCCACCAATTGTGCAAGTTCTCCCACTTAAAAAGATGAGAGAGGCCTGTAATTTTCATCATAGGTACACTTCAACTATGACAGACAAAATGAGAAGAAAAAAATCCAGAAAATCACATTGTAGGATTTTTAATGAATTTATTTGCAAATTATGGTGGAAAATAAGTATTTAAAGGGAACATCTTTATCTTAACTTCAATATAAAATGTCATAATGGATTATATGTGTTATATAGTGTTATATGTGTTATATAGTGTTATATAGTGTTATATAGTGTTATATGGGTTATATAGTGTTATATAGTGTTATATGTGTTATATAGTGTTTTATATATGTTATATAGTGTTATATAGTGTTATATATAGTGTTATATGTGTTATATAGTGGTATATGTGTTATATAGTGTTTTATATATGTTATATATAGTGTTATATGTGTTACATGTGTTATATGTGTTATATGTGTTATATAGTGTTATATGTGTTATATAGTGTTATATAGTGTTATATGTGTTATATAGTGTTATATGTGTTATATAGTGTTATATATAGTGTTATATGTGTTATATAGTGTTGTATGTGTTATATAGTGTTTTATATATGTTATATAGTGTTATATAGTGTTATATATAGTGTTATATAGTGGTATATGTGTTATATAGTGTTATATAGTGTTATATGTGTTATATAGTGTTATATATAGTGTTATATGTGTTATATAGTGTTATATGTGTTATATAGTGTTATATGTGTTATATAGTGTTATATAGTGTTATATGTGTTATATAGTGTTATATGTGTTATATAGTGTTATATAGTGTTATATATAGTGTTATGTGTTATATGTGTTATATAGTGTTATATGTGTTATATAGTGTTATATCTGTTATATAGTGTTTTATAGTGTTATATAGTGTTATATATAGTGTTATATGTGTTATATAGTGTTATATGTGTTATATAGTGTTATATAGTGTTATATGTGTTATATAGTGTTATATGTGTTATATAGTGTTATATAGTATTATATGTGTTATGTGTTATATAGTGGTATATGTGTTATATAGTGTTATATATAGTGTTATATGTGTTATATAGTGTTATATAGTGTTATATAGTGTTATATAGTGTTATATGTGTTATATAGTGTTATATAGTGGTATATGTGTTATATAGTGTTTTATATATGTTATATAGTGTTATATAGTGTTATATATAGTGTTATATGTGTTATATAGTGTTATATGTGTTATATAGTGTTATATAGTGTTATATGTGTTATATAGTGTTATATAGTGGTATATGTGTTATATAGTGTTTTATATATGTTATATAGTGTTATATAGTGTTATATAGTGTTATATATAGTGTTATATGTGTTATATAGTGTTATATGTGTTATATAGTGTTATATAGTGTTATATGTGTTATATAGTGTTATATAGTGTTATATGTGTTATATGTGTTATATGTGTTATATAGTGTTATATGTGTTATATAGTGTTATATAGTGTTATATGTGTTATATAGTGTTATATAGTGGTATATGTGTTATATAGTGTTTTATATATGTTATATAGTGTTATATAGTGTTATATAGTGTTATATATAGTGTTATATGTGTTATATAGTGGTATATGTGTTATATAGTGTTATATAGTGTTATATGTGTTATATAGTGTTATATAGTTAATAAGTGTTATATGTGTTATATAGTGTTGTGTTATATAGTGTTATATAGTATTATATTGTGTTATATAGTGTTGTGTTATATAGTGTTATATGTGTTATATGTGTTATATAGTTAAATAGTGTTATATGGGTTATATGTGTTATATAGTGTTATATGGGTTATCTGTGTTATATGTGTTATATAGTGTTATAAAGTTAATAAGTGTTATATGTGTTATATAGTGTTGTGTTATATAGTATTATATGTGTTATATAGTGTTATATGTGTTATATGTGTTATATAGTGTTATATGTGTTATATAGTGTTATATGGGTTATCTGTGTTATATGTGTTATATAGTGTTATAAAGTTAATAAGTGTTATATGTGTTATATAGTGTTGTGTTATATAGTATTATATGTGTTATATAGTGTTATATGTGTTATATGTGTTATATAGTGTTATATGTGTTATATGTGTTATATAGTTAAATAGTGTTATATGTGTTATATAGTGTTATATAGTTAATAAGTGTTATATGTGTTATATAGTGTTGTGTTATATGTGTTATATAGTGTTATATAGTTATATAGTGTTACATGGGTTATATGTGTTATGTGTGTTATATAGTGTTATACAGTTAATAAGTGTTAAATGTGTTATATGTGTTATATGTGTTATATAGTGTTGTGTTATATAGTGTTATATAGTTAATGAGTGTTATATGTGTTATATAGTGTTGTGTTATATAGGGTTATATAGTTAATAAGTGTTATATGTGTTATATAGTGTTGTGTTATATGTGTTATATAGTGTTATATGTGTTATATAGTGTTATATAGTTAATAAGTGTTATATGTGTTATATAGTGTTGTGTTATATGTGTTATATGTGTTATATAGTGTTATATGTGTTATATGTGTTATATAGTTAAATAGTGTTATATGTGTTATATAGTGTTGTGTTATATGTGTTATATGTGTTATATAGTGTTATATAGTTAATAAGTGTTATATGTGTTATATAGTGTTATATGTGTTATATGTGTTATATGTGTTATATAGTTAAATAGTGTTATATGTGTTATATAGTGTTGTGTTATATGTGTTATATGTGTTATATAGTGTTATATGTATTATATAGTGTTATATAGTGTTATATGTATTATATAGTGTTATATAGTGTTATATAGTGTTATATAGTGTTATATAGTGTTATATAGTGTTATATAGTATTATATAGTGTTATATAGTGTTATATGTGTTATATAGTGTTATATAGTGTTATATAGTGTTATATAGTGTTATATAGTGTTATATAGTATTATATAGTGTTATATAGTGTTATATAGTGTTATATAGTGTTATATGTGTTATATAGTGTTATATGTGTTATATAGTGTTATATGTGTTAATAAGTGTTATATGTGTTATATAGTGTTATATAGTGGTATATGTGTTATATAGTTAATAAGTGTTATATGTGTTATATAGTGTTGTGTTATATGTGTTATATGGGTTATATGTGTTATATAGTGTTATATGTGTCATATGTGTTATATAGTGTTATATGTGTTATATAGTGTTATATGTGTTATATGTGTTATATGTGTTATGTGTGTTATATGTTATATAGTGTTATATAGTTAAATAGTGTTGTATGTGTTATATAGTGTTATATAGTGTTATATAGTATTATATGTGTTATATGTGTTATATAGTGTTATATGTGTTATATAGTGTTTTATATATGTTATATATAGTGTTATATAGTGTTATATATAGTGTTATATAGTGTTATATGTGTTATATAGTGTTATATGTGTTATATATAGTGTTATATAGTGTTATATAGTGTTATATAGTGTTTTATATATGTTATATATAGTGTTATATAGTGTTATATGTGTTATATAGTGTTATATGTGTTATATGTGTTATATGTGTTATACAGTGTTATATAGTGTTATATGTGTTATATAGTGTTATATAGTGTTATATAGTATTATATGTGTTCTATGTGTTATATGTGTTATACAGTGTTATACGTGTTATATAGTGTTATATGTGTTATATAGTGTTATATGTGTTATATGTGTTATATAGTATTATATGTGTTATATGTGTTATATGTGTTATATGTGTTATACAGTGTTATATGTGTTATATGTTATATGTGTTATATAGTATTATATGTGTTATATGTGTTATACAGTGTTATATAGTGTTATATGTGTTATATGTTATATGTGTTATATAGTATTATATGTGTTATATGTGTTATATGTGTTATATGTGTTATATGTGTTATACAATGTTATATAGTATTATATGTGATATGTGTTATATATTGTTATATGTGTTATATAGTGTTATATGTGTTATACAGTGTTATATAGTGTTATATGTGTTATATAGTGCTATATAGTATTATATGTGTTATGTGTTATATAGTATTATATGTGTTATATGTGTTATATAGTATTATATGTGATATGTGTTATATGTGTTATACAGTGTTATATAGTGTTATATATTGTTATATAGTGTTATATAGTGTTATATGTGTTATACAGTGTTATATAGTGTTATATGTGTTATATGTGCTATATGTGTTATATGTGTTATATAGTGTTATATAGTGTTATATGTGTTATGTGTTATATGTCTTATATAGTGTTATATGTGTTATATGTGTTATATAGTATTATATGTGTTATGTGTTATATAGTGTTATATGTGTTATGTGTTATATAGTGTTATATGTGTTATATAGTATTATATGTGTTATGTGTTGTATGTGTTATATAGTGTTATATAGTATTATATGTGCTATGTGTTATATAGTGGTATATGTGTTATATGTGTTATATAGTGTTATATGTGTTATATGGTGTTATATAGTGTTATATGTGTTATATAGTGTTATATAGTGTTATATAGTGTTATATAGTGTTATATAGTGTTATATAGTGTTATATAGTGTTATATAGTGTTATATGTGTTATATAGTGTTATATAGTGTTATATAGTGTTATATAGTATTATATAGTGTTATATAGTGTTATATAGTGTTATATAGTGTTATATGTGTTATATAGTGTTATATGTGTTATATAGTGTTATATGTGTTAATAAGTGTTATATAGTGGTATATGTGTTATATAGTTAATAAGTGTTATATGTGTTATATAGTGTTGTGTTATATGTGTTATATGGGTTATATGTGTTATATAGTGTTATATGTGTCATATGTGTTATATAGTGTTATATGTGTTATATAGTGTTATATGTGTTATATGTGTTATATGTGTTATATGTGTTATGTGTGTTATATGTTATATAGTGTTATATAGTTAAATAGTGTTGTATGTGTTATATAGTGTTATATAGTGTTATATAGTATTATATGTGTTATATGTGTTATATAGTGTTATATGTGTTATATGTGTTATATGTGTTATATGTGTTATATGGTATTATATGTGTTATATAGTGTTATATAGTGTTATATAGTGTTATATAGTGTTATATAGTGTTATATGTGTCATATAGTGTTATATGTGTCATATAGTGTTATATGTGTTATATAGTGTTATATAGTGTTATATAGTATTATATGTGTTATATGTGTTATATAGTATTATATAGTGTTATATAGTGTTATATAGTATTATATGTGTTATATAGTGTTATATAGTGTTATATGTGTTATATAGTGTTATATAGTGTTATATGTGTTGCAGATCATGGCAAGGATGGAAAGGGCGATGACGTTCTCCACCTACCTAGTGCCCCCACCTCCACCTCTACCTACCACACCCTACAGAACACATCTATTGCCAAAAGAACCTACTAGTCTATGTCCTACAGAACACTACAGCCACGCCTACAGCCAATAGAACTCTGCCTCCTACCATGATGCCCTGGAGAACTGTCCTGAATGTCCTACAGAACACTGACCTACAGAACACTGACCTACAGAACACTGACCTACAGAACACTGACCTACAGAACACTGACCTACAGAACGCCGACCTACAGAACGCCGACCTACAGAACGCCGACCTACAAAACGCCGACCTACAGAACGCCGACCTACAGAACGCCGACCTACAGAACGCCGACCTACAGAACGCCGACCTACAGAACGCCGACCTACAGAACGCCGACCTACAGAACGCCGACCTACAGAACGCCGACCTACAAAACGCCGACCTACAGAACGCCGACCTACAGAACGCCGACCTACAGAACGCCGACCTACACAACGCCGACCTACAGAACGCCGACCTACAGAACGCCGACCTACAGAACGCCGACCTACAGAACGCCGACCTACAGAACGCCGACCTACAAAACGCCGACCTACAGAACGCCGACCTACAGAACGCCAACCTACAGAACGCCGACCTACAGAACGCCGACCTACAGAACGCCGACCTACACAACGCCGACCTACAGAACGCCGACCTACAGAACGCCGACCTACAGAACGCCGACCTACAGAGCGCCGACCTACAGAGCGCCGACCTACAGAGCGCCGACCTACAGAGCGCCGACCTACAGAACGCCGACCTACAGAACGCCGACCTACAGAACGCCGACCTACAGAACGCCGACCTACAAAACGCCGACCTACAGAACGCCGACCTACAGAACGCCGACCTACAGAACGCCGACCTACAGAACGCCGACCTACAGAACGCCGACCTACAGAACGCCGACCTACAGAACGCCGACCTACAGAACGCCGACCTACAGAACGCCGACCTACAAAACGGCGACCTACAGAACGCCGACCTACAGAACGCCGACCTACACAACGCCGACCTACAGAACGCCGACCTACAGAACGCCGACCTACAGAACGCCGACCTACAGAACGCCGACCTACAGAACGCCGACCTACAAAACGCCGACCTACAGAACGCCGACCTACAGAACGCCGACCTACAGAACGCCGACCTACAGAACGCCGACCTACAGAACGCCGACCTACACAACGCCGACCTACAGAACGCCGACCTACAGAACGCCGACCTACAGAACGCCGACCTACAGAGCGCCGACCTACAGAGCGCCGACCTACAGAGCGCCGACCTACAGAACGCCGACCTACAGAACGCCGACCTACAGAACGCCGACCTACAGAACGCCGACCTACAGAACGCCGACCTACAGAACGCCGACCCACAGGGCTATCCTCAATGGGCTCTTAAAGGGCTTCAGTGTATTGAACCAGAACAAGGCCTAGGTTAGAGTTATGGGTCTGTAATGTATTGAACCAGAACAAGTCCTAGGTTGAACATTATTACCACAATATTAGGTTCAATATGATGTTATGTTTCCCTGCCCTAAAACATGAGGGCTTATTTTCCACCGTGGTACATGTCATGTGTTAAGTTATACACTGCGTTCAGAAAGTATTCAGAACCATTAACTAGTTCCACATGTTGTTACGTTACAGCCTTATTCTAAAATGGATTAAATAAAAATGTTCCTCATCAATCTACACACACTACCCCATAATGACATCACAATACCCCATAATGACATCACAATACCCCATAATGACATCACAATACCCCATAATGACATCACAATACCCCATAATGACATCACAATACCCCATAATGACATCACAATACCCCATAATGACATCACAATACCCCATAATGACATCACAATACCCCATAATGACAAAGCGAAAAACAGACATACCTTTATTTGCATAAGTATTCAGACCCTTTGCTATGAGACTTGAATTTGAGCTCGGGTGCATCCTGTTTCCATTGATCATCCTTAAGATGTTTCTACAACGTCCTTGGAGTCCATCTGTGGTCAATTCAATTGATTGGACATGATTTCGAAAGGCACACACCTGTCTATATAAAGGTCCCACAGTTAACAGTGTATGTCAGAGCAAAAACCAAACCATGAGGTCGAAGGAATTATCCGTAGAGCTCCGAGACAGGATTGTGTCGAGGCACAGATCTGGGGAAGGGTACCAAAACATTTCTGCAGCATTGAAGGTCCCCAAGAACACAGTGGCCTCCATCATTCTTAAATGGAAGAAGTTTGGAACCACCAAGACTCTTCCTAGAGCTGGCCGTCCAGCCAAACTGAGCAGTCGGGGTAGAAGGGCCTTGGTGAGGGAGGTGACCAAGAACCTGATGGTCACTCTGACAGAGCTCCAGAGTTCCTCTGTGGTGATGGGAGGACCTTCCAGAAGGACAACCATCTCTGCAGCACTCGACAAATCAGGCCTTTATGCTAGAGTGGCCAGATGGAAGCCACTCCTCAGTAAAAAAGCTCATGACAGCCTGCTTGGAGTTTGCCAAAAGGCACCTAAAGGACTCTCAGACCATGAGAAACAAGATTCTCTGGTCTGATGAAACCAAGATTGAACTCTTTGGCCTGAATGTCAAGCGTCACGTCTGGAGGAAACCTGGCACCATCCCCCATGAGTAAAAGGTCTGAATACTAATGTAAATGTTATATTTCAGTTTTTTTTTATTTGTATAAATTTGCTAACATTTCTAAAAACCTGTTTTTTGCTTCGTCATTATGGTGCATTGTGTGTAGATTGATGAGTTGAATTTTGGGGGGGGATTTAATTCACTTTAGAATAAGGCTGTAATGTAACAAAATGTGGATACAGACACGTTGAATACTTCCTGAATACTCTGTATATACTTAATATATATATATATATTAATTTGTATAATTTACAGTGAGATGCTTGTTTAGCAGTGAGTGTGATGAGTGTTTCTGACTTTGTGTTTCTGGTCGAGAACAGAATATACCCATGTAGCATTGAACCTGTTCCTGTCCCAAATCTGTTTGTGTTGTCTTGTCAAATCCTATGGTCATTGTCAAGCAATACAGCACAAACTGATCTGTGACCAGGCTAAGTTAGAAACTGGTTTTCAATATTATAATTATATCAGACACAAATCTTATCTCTTGTCAGTTTACCTTCAAAATGTATTCAAAGATTATTTTTTTTTTCTTCAAAAAGTTGGCAATCTATGTACATACAAATCAACAATCAAAGACGAGAAAAATAAATCCCAACGTGGTTTCCAAGTCGACTTGCATTGTGTCTATTTTCAAGAGTACATCTTTGGTGTAGAGGTCAGGTCAAACTGCCTGTTCTGTATGTGGCTAGTTTGTTTATACCATCATGTCACAGTGGTTAAAAAGCTGCTCACATCCTATTGGCTCAATAACTATATACATTATTTTTTCCAGATGTCCTTGAATTTATTTTATGTATTTTTATTTCACCTTTATTTAACCAGGTGGGCAAGTTGAGAACACCTTTATTTAACCAGGTAGGCAAGTTGAGAACACCTTTATTTAACCAGGTAGGCAAGTTGAGAACACCTTTATTTAACCAGGTAGGCCAGTTGAGAACACCTTTATTTAACCAGGTAGGCAAGTTGAGAACAAGTTCTCATTTACAATTGCGACCTGGAATCATTAATAGAGGACAGTATATAGATGACTTGTATGCCATATACAATAAACATATATTTATTTTTAATAAAAAAATATTTTATTAAATAAAATGCTTTTCATGTTCACAAACAAATTTAAAATGAAAACCTGAAACGTCTTAAGTCAGTAAGTATTCAACCCCTTTGTTATGGCAACGAGAGCCTGTAGTCGGATGCGTCCGTGAAACAGGTGGCCAGGTGTCCGTTAACAAGCTGGAAACAGGTGGCCAGGTGTCCGTTAACAGGCTGGAAACAGGTGGTCAGGTGTCCGTTAACAGACTGGAAACAGGTGTCCGTTATTAACAGACTGGAAACAGGTGTCCGTTAACAGGCTGTAAACAGGTGGCCAGGTGTCCGTTAACAAGCTGGAAACAGATGGCCAGGTGTCCGTTAACAGGCTGGAAACAGGTGTCCGTTAACAGACTGGAAACAGGTGTCCGTTATTAACAGACTGGAAACAGGTGTCCGTTAACAAGCTGTAAACAGGTGGCCAGGTGTCCGTTAACAAGCTGGAAACAGGTGGCCAGGTGTCCGTTAACAGGCTGGAAACAGATGGCCAGGTGTCCGTTAACAAGCTGGAAACAGGTGTCCGTTAACAGATTGGAAACAGGTGGCCAGGTGTCCGTTAACAGACTGGAAACAGGTGTCTGTTAACAGACTGGAAACAGGTGTCCGTTAACAGACTGGAAACAGGTGTCCGTTAACAGGCTGTAAACAGGTGGCCAGGTGTCCGTTAACAGGCTGGAAACAGGTGGCCAGGTGTCCGTTAACAGACTGGAAACAGGTGGCCAGGTGTCCGTTAACAGACTGGAAACAGGTGGTCAGGTGTCCGTTAACAGACTGGAAACAGGTGTCCGTTAACAGACTGGAAACAGGTGTCCGTTAACAGGCTGTAAACAGGTGACCAGGTGTCCGTTAACAGGCTGGAAACAGGTGGCCAGGTGTCCGTTAACAGACTGGAAACAGGTGGCCAGGTGTCCGTTAACAGGCTGGAAACAGGTGGCCAGGTGTCCGTTAACAGGCTGGAAACAGGTGGCCAGGTGTCCGTTAACAGGCTGGAAACAGGTGGCCAGGTGTCCGTTAACAGACTGGAAAAAGGTGGCCAGGTGTCCGTTAACAGGCTGGAAACAGGTGGCCAGGTGTCCGTTAACAGACTGGAAACAGGTGGCCAGGTGTCCGTTAACAGACTGGAAACAGGTGGCCAGGTGTCCGTTAACAGACTGGAAACAGGTGGCCAGGTGTCCCTTAACAAGCTGGAAACAGGTGGCCAGGTGTCCGTTAACAGACTGGAAACAGGTGGCCAGGTGTCCGTTAACAGGCTGGAAACAGGTGGCCAGGTGTCCGTTAACAGGCTGGAAACAGGTGGCCAGGTGTCCGTTAACAGACTGGAAACAGGTGGCCAGGTGTCCGTTAACAGGCTGGAAACAGGTGGGCAGGTGTCCGTTAACAGACTGGAAACAGGTGGGCAGGTGTCCGTTAACAGGCTGGAAACAGGTGGTCAGGCGTCCGTTAACAGACTGGAAACAGGTGGCCAGGTGTCCGTTAACAGACTGGAAACAGGTGGCCAGGTGCAGCTCAGCGTGACACACCTGAAGAAGGAGTGAGAACATCAGACGCTGGAGACAGTAGGTTCACATTTCTACAGTTTAAAAAAAAAATCTACTAACTTCATGTTGCTGAACATACTGGTCCCTATCCCAAATGGCTGTACTTGGTTAGGTAGCTACAGTGCCTTCAGAAACTATTCACACCCACTGGCCTTCACATAGTACCCAATAAAGTGGAATTATTTCTACAAATTATTAAAAATAAATAGTTGAAATGCCTTGAGTCAATAAGTATTTAACCCCTTTGTTATGGCAAGCCTAAATAAGTTCAGGAGTAAACATTTGCTTTAGGGCGAGACAACTTCCGGTGAAACTGGAGGGCGCACAATTCAATTAAATAATCATAACAATTATGGATATTAAACACGTAGGTACATATAAGTGTCTTATATCAGTTGAAAGCTTAAATTATTGTTCATCTAACTGAACTGTCTGATTTACAGTAACTATTACAGCGAAAGCATGCCATGTGATTGTTGGAGGACAGTTCCCCACATCAAAATATATTTTCCACCGACACAGGTGTCATAAATTCACAAATAGGGATTAAATATTCACTTACTTTTTGAAGATCTTCCTCTGATTTGTCATCCAAAGGGTCCCAGCAATGACATGTAGTGTTGTTTTGTTAGATAAAATCGGCGCCATCGATTTGATTCAACATGCAGAGAAAGGAATCCAAAAATGTACCCCTAAACTTTGTTTCAAAGAGTCAAAATAGATTTCTATTCACTCCTCAGATACCCTAAAATGCAATCAAACTATAATATTTCTTTCGGAAAGAAGTATGTTCAATAGGAAACTGAATTTAGCAGGTGCGTCCTGTCTTCATGGCGCGTGCAAACACGAATTTCCAAGACTGTGTCCCTGTACTACAACTGATATTTCTTATTCGTTTTTGAAGTTATAAGCCTGCAACCTTGAACATAGACTGCTGACACCCTGTGGAAGCCATAGGAATTGCATCCAGGGAGCTAATTTTCAGTATGACCTTATAAGAGGATGGTCTCTCAAAAAACAAACATTCCGGTTGGTTTTTCTTTGGATTTTCTCCTACTATATCTATTGTGTTATATTGTCCTACATTATTTTAACATTTCTACAAACTTCAAAGTGTTTTATTTCCTATGGTACCAATTATATGCATATCCTGGCTTCAGGGCCTGAACTACAGGCAGTTTACTTTGGGCACGTGATTCAGGCAGAAATTGAGAAAAAAGGGGCCGAGCCCTAAGTCACATAAAAGGTTGCATGGACTCACTCTGTGTGCAATAATAGTGTTTAACATGATTTCTGAGTGACTACCTCATCTCTGTACCCTACACATACAATTATCTGTAAGGTCCTTCAGTCGAGCAGTGAATTTCAAACACAGATTCAACCACAAAGACCAGGGAGGTTTTCCAATGCCTCGCAAAGAAGGCCACCTACTGGTAGATGGGTAAAAAAAAAGCAGACATTGAACATCCCTTTGAGCATGGTGAAGATATTAATTACACTTTGAATGGAATATCAATACACCCAGTCACTACAAAGATACAGGCATCCTTCCTAACTCAGTTGCCGGAGAGGAAGGAAACTGCTCAGGGATTTCAAATCAAATCAAATCAAATTGTGTTTGTCACATACACATGGTTAGCAGATGTTAATGCGAGTGTAGCGAAATGCTTGTGCTTCTAGTTCCGACAATGCAGTAATAACCAACGAGTAATCTAACCTAACAATTCCACAACTACTACCTTATACACACAAGTGTAAAGGGATAAAGAATATGTTCATAAAGATATATGAATGAGTGATGGTACAGAACGGCATAGGCAAGATGCAGTAGATGGTTTAGAGTACAGTATATACATATGAGATGAGTAATGTAGGTTATGTAAACATTATATTAAGTGAAATTGTTTAAAGTGGCTAGTGATACATTTTTACGTAAATTTCCATCAATTTCCATTATTAAAGTGGCTGGAGTTGAGTCAGTATGTAGGCAGCAGCCACTCAATGTTAGTGGTGACTGTCCTTGATGATCTTTTTGGCCTTCCTGTGACATCGGGTGGTGTAGGTGTCCTGGAGGGCAGGTAGTTTCCCCCCGGTGATGTGTTGTGCAGACCTCACTACCCTCTGAAGAGCCTTACGGTTGTGGGCAGAGCAGTTGCCGTACCAGGCGGTGATACAGCCCGACAGGATGCTCTCGATTGTGCATCTGTAGAAGTTTGTGAGTGCTTTTGGTGACAAGCCGAATTTCTTCAGCCTCCTGAGGTTGAAGAGGCGCTGCTGTGCCTTCTTCACGATGCTGTCTGTGTGAGTGGACCAATTCAGTTTGTCTGTGATGTGTATGCCGAGGAACTTATAACTTGCTACCCTCTCCACTACTGTTCCATCGATGTGGATAGGGGGGTGTTCCCTCTGCTGTTTCCTGAAGTCCACAATCATCTCCTTAGTTTTGTTGACGTTGAGTGTTTAGGTTATTTTCCTGACACCACACTCCGAGGGCCCTCACCTCCTCCCTGTAGGCCGTCTCGTCGTTGTTGGTAATCAAGCCTACCACTGTAGTGTCGTCCGCAAACTTGATGATTGAGTTGTGGAGGCGTGCATGGCCACACAGTCGTGGGTGAACAGGGAGTACAGGAGAGGGCTCAGAACGCAACCTTGTGGGGCCCCAGTGTTGAGGATCAGCGGGGAGGAGATGTTGTTGCCTACCCTCACCACCTGGGGGTGGCCCGTCAGGAAGTCCAGTACCCAGTTGCACAGGGCGGGGGTCGAGACCCAGGGTCTCGAGCTCGATTACGAGTTCGGAGGGTACTATGGTGTTAAATGCTGAGCTGAAGTCGATGAAGAGCATTCTCACATAGGTATTCCTCTTGTCCATATGGGTTAGCGCCGTGTCCAGTGTGGTTGCGATTGCGTCATCTATGGACCTATTGGTGTGGTAAGCAAATTGGAGCCTTGATGTTATGATATGGTCCTTGACTAGTCTCTCAAAGCACTTCATGATGACGGAAGTGAGTGCTACGGGGCGGTAGTCGTTTAGCTCAGTTACCTTAGCTTTCAAAGGAAACGGGAACAATGGTGGCCCTCTTGAAGCATGTGGGAACAGCAGACTGGGATAAGGATTGATTGAATATGTCCGTAAACACACCAGCCAGCTGGTCTGCGCATGCTCTGAGTGCGCGGCTGGGGATGCCGTCTGGGCCTGCAGCCTTGCGAGGGTTAACATGTTTAAACGTTTTACTCATGTTGGCTGCAATGAAGGAGAGCCCGCAGGTTTTGGTAGCAGTGGCACTGTATTGTCCTCAAAGCCAGCAAAAAAGTTATTTAGTCTGTCTGGGAGCAAGACATCCTGGTCCGCGACGGGGCTGGTTTTCTTTTTGTAATCCGTGACTGACTGTGGACCCTGCCACATACCTCTTGTATAGAGACTCTACTTTGTCTCTATACTGACGCTTAGCTTGTTTGATTGCCTTGCAGAAGGAATAGCTACACTGTTTGTATTCGGTCATATTGCCGGTAACCTTGCCCTGGTTAAAAGCAGTGGTTCGTGCTTTCAGTTTCGCGCAAATGCTGCCATTAATCCATGGTTTCTGGTTTGGGAATGTTTTAATCGTTGCTGTGGGTATAATTAACTCGCTCACCGAATCAGCGTATTCGTCAATGTTGTTGGAGGCAATGCAGAACATATCCCAATCCACGTGATCGAAGCAGTCTTGAAGCGTGGAATCAGATAGGTCGGACCAGCGTTGAACAGAACTGAGCACGCAATGAGCAATGTCAGTTCCGGACATTATTATGAGTCCTGTTGTATACAACTGAATGGTTACTAGGTGACAGACAGTGGTGATTTTAGCATGTACATCTTGGTGTGCAAACCCCCCCCCCCCCAAAAAAAAAATTGAGGCTGCATGCCAGCAAAGCCACTACACTACACACTAAAGTCATTGCACTATAACGGTGACAACAAGCTGTCCCTTATAAAGCTGTCCCAACAGCAGAGCTTTCTATTCAGCACCATGGAGTGAATCCTCTGCTACACCTGGCTATCAGCGGAGCCTTGTCTGGCAGCGAAACAGTTCATTCAGCCTCATTTACTGCCTTTTAAAAAACATCACTGACATGGCTGACTTGGTTAAACGAATGTGGTGTCTACTGGCAATCAAAATGTATGTATGTATGGCATAAGGGGATAAGAGGAAATCAGTTATTTCGATTAAGACATTAATGAGCGAGCTAGGACGAAAGTAGTCAATATAACTATTTGTTCAGCACTTTTGAAATTTACAGCAACGGAATTCAGAACATGGACCGTTCTTACAGTGTTCTCCCTGTACACCAAGTCAGAACCGTAGGATAAATAAAGGGGGCATATAAGCAGACAATGAAAGCTCTTACAATATTCAATGACTACATTATTCTAAGACAGGATATAGGCTACATGTGCAACACCAAGTCAGAACAGTAGGCTAAATTATGAGGGGAAAACATACCAAATTATTAGCATGAGACACAATTGGGCTACTAACAGCTTACTACACAACATACACTTAGTATTACTTTCTTAGCTACATATCTCCCTTACATATTCTATCATTTATGCAGCACTATAGAATACATTTTTGGTCTCACCTTATTGTGCTGTGCTCACTTAAACAGGAAGATGGCGCGTCGGTCCTTCACGAGAAAATGTTGACATCAAACTTTGTCATCAAATGTATGGCATTCTCTGGATTTATGTTGCTTTCAAGACAACTGGGAAATCGTTAAACGCCAGTGACCGGCCCGACTTGGAATTCCGAGTTGGATGATCGTATTTTCCCAGTCGGAGCTCCCTTTTTTTTTCTTTTTTTTAATCCCCAGTTGTCTTGAACACGGCAGAAGTCATGCTGGATTGACAGCATGGCCACTGTATTCAACCTTTTGTGGCCCATGGTGTTGAATGTTTATAATTTTAAGCTTGGTAAAGAGACCCTTATACCTAGACTTGGACCACACACCCACTCCACTGAATAGCAGGCTAGTGATTGCTTTGCAACACAAGCAGTTAGCCACTGATTCCTTCCAAAACACTCATTGTTGAATTTGCAATTTCCAACACGTTGTGTAATGTTTATTTCCAATGGCCGATGAGCACCGATATGTTTTATCTATAATTTATCTTTATATGACAAGAGTTTAAAAGGATTGAGGATGATGACTGCTAGCTAAGATTTTGAAAGTATGATGTTGACATGATCAGTCCAATCAAAGCTACGGTATTTATAATGTGATGTAATGTCATTTTATCTGTGGCCAATGACCTTGAGCCTTCTTGGATGGGCACTAGCCTTGTTGGATGGGCACTAATGTAACTCTATGGCAGCACCCGAGGGGCTTGAATTTTCAAGCTCTACCCATAGATTTTGCAGTGACGTAGTGTCCCCATGAGTGACAGAACACTGAGCCAATCACGGTGCAACTAGAGAACATGACCAACCCCTATACTCCATATTTTCCGCTGGCCATCCCCACCACCACCACAGAAGGCACTGAGCTAGGCTGAAACACCTGCATTTTGGAGCTGCCTTACTCAAGAAAGCAGAAAAGAGACCATGTTTGTATGTAGCTTTATTAACTCAAATGTATATATATTTTTGTACATTGTTTGCAAACTGATATGTGACGCGCTTTAATGCCAAAATAACATGCAAATAAAAAATAAACAGGTGGCGCTTTGATTGACAGGTTGCCACTGGTTACAACGCATATTTAGGAAGTTTGTGTGTAGTAATGGATAGGAGATTAAAGGATATAGACAGCTCTGCATCCACCTATAGGACAGCTCTGCCTCTGCATCCACCTATAGGACAGCTCTGCCTCTGCATCCACCTATAGGACAGCTCTGCCTCTACATCCACCTAAAGGACAGCTCTGCCTCTGCATCCACCTATAGGACAGCTCTGCCTCTGCATCCACCTATAGGACAGCTCTGCCTCTACATCCACCTATAGGACAGCTCTGCCTCTACATCCACCTAAAGGACAGCTTTGCTTCTACATCCACCTATAGGACAGCTCTGCCTCTGCATCCACCTATAGGACAGCTCTGCCTCTGCATCCACCTATAGGACAGCTCTGCCTCTGCATCCACCTATAGGACAGCTCTGCCTCTACATCCACCTAAAGGACAGCTTTGCCTCTACATCCACCTATAGGACAGCTTTGCCTCTACATCCACCTATAGGACAGCTCTGCCTCTGCATCCACCTATAGGACAGCTCTGCCTCTGCATCCACCTATAGGACAGCTCTGCCTCTACATCCACCTATAGGACAGCTCTGCCTCTACATCCACCTAAAGGACAGCTTTGCCTCTGCATCCACCTATAGGACAGCTCTGCCTCTGCATCCACCTATAGGACAGCTCTGCCTCTGCATCCACCTATAGGACAGCTCTGCCTCTGCATCCACCTAAAGGACAGCTTTGCCTCTGCATCCACCTATAGGACAGCTCTGCCTATACATCCACCTATAGGACAGCTCTGCCTATACATCCACCTATAGGACAGCTCTGCCTCTGCATCCACCTATAGGACAGCTCTGCCTCTACATCCACCTATAGGACAGCTCTGCATCCACCTATAGGACAGCTCTGCCTCTGCATCCACCTATAGGACAGCTGCCTATACATCCACCTATAGGACAGCTCTGCCTCTGCATCCACCTATAGGACAGCTCTGCCTCTGCATCCACCTAAAGGACAGCTTTGCCTCTGCATCCACCTATAGGACAGCTCTGCCTCTGCATCCACCTATAGGACAGCTCTGCCTCTGCATCCACCTATAGGACAGCTCTGCCTCTGCATCCACCTATAGGACAGCTCTGCCTCTGCATCCACCTAAAGGACAGCTTTGCCTCTGCATCCACCTATAGGACAGCTCTGCCTATACATCCACCTATAGGACAGCTCTGCCTATACATCCACCTATAGGACAGCTCTGCCTCTGCATCCACCTATAGGACAGCTCTGCCTCTACATCCACCTATAGGACAGCTCTGCATCCACCTATAGGACAGCTCTGCCTCTGCATCCACCTATAGGACAGCTCTGCCTATACATCCACCTATAGGACAGCTCTGCCTCTACATCCACCTATAGGACAGCTCTGTGGGTTGCTGGATAAATAACACATGGAAGTGTTCTCCAAGACCAAGGGATCATTTTTCATTCTATACATACCGTAGGTGAACATTACAATTGTGTTTGAAACCTCAAAATAATTGTAAACTTACAATTTATACAGCATTAGACTTCATGCAAAACAAAACACTCTTATTCGCTAGTTCCTCGTCATTTGGATCTCCACGACTTCCTATTCTGGGCCAGGTCCTGACGCGGTGTTGAGTCCCAGGTCCTGACGCGGTGTTCAGTCCCAGGTGTTGAGTCCCAGGTGTTGAGTCCCAGGTCCTGACGCGGTGTTGAGTCCCAGGTGTTGAGTCCCGGGTGTTGAGTCCCGGGTGTTGAGTCCCGGGTGTTGAGACCCAGGTCCTGATGTGGTGTTGAGTCCCAGGTCCTGACGTGGTGTTGAGTCCCCGGTCCTGATGTGGTGTTGAGTCCCAGGTCCTGATGTGGTGTTGAGTCCCAGGTCCTGATGTGGTGTTGAGTCCCAGGTCCTGATGTGGTGTTGAGTCCCAGGTCCTGATGTGGTGTTGAGTCCCAGGTCCTGATGTGGTGTTGAGTCCCAGGTCCTGATGTGGTGTTGAGTTCCAGGTGTTGAGTCCCAGGTCCTGATGTGGTGTTGAGTCCCAGGTCCTGATGTGGTGTTGAGTCCCAGGTCCTGATGTGGTGTTGAGTCCCAGGTCCTGATGTGGTGTTGAGTCCCAGGTCCTGATGTGGTGTTGAGTCCCAGGTGTTGAGTCCCAGGTCCTGATGTGGTGTTGAGTCCCAGGTCCTGATGTGGTGTTGAGTCCCAGGTCCTGATGTGGTGTTGAGTCCCAGGTCCTGATGTGGTGTTGAGTCCCAGGTGTTGAGTCCCAGGTCCTGATGTGGTGTTGAGTCCCAGGTCCTGACGTGGTGTTGAGTCCCAGGTCCTGATGTGGTGTTGAGTCCCAGGTCCTGGCACGGTGTTGAGTCCAAAGGTTGTGTAACTCAGGCGTGGCCAGTTCGGGGATGGCTCCTTCGGGATGAGGGTAGGATCCAGAGGTGGGTTCGATCTGGCTACCCTGCTCTCTACTGTGATGGGCTACCCTCTCCTCTCTACTGTGATAGGCTACCCTCTCCTCTCTACTGTAATAGGCTACCCTCTCCTCTCTACTGTGATAGGCTACCCTCTCCTCTCTACTGTAATAGGCTACCCTCTCCTCTCTACTGTAATAGGCTACCCTCCCCTCTCTACTGTGATAGGCTACCCTCTCCTCTCTACTGTGATAGGCTACCCCCTCTCCTCTCTACTGTGATAGGCTACTCCCCTCTCCCCGACCCCAGAAGAACATCTTTGGTTTCTGTCTATTCTGCTTGTATACAATGGTTGTTTTTCTTGTGTTCTCATAATATAATATTAGTTAAATTACTATTCCCATGTAAAACTCAATTCAAAGCTTAACTTATAATAAAATGTTATTTGTATTTGGACTGGACTCCCCCACTCAAACCTTTTGTGACCTGGGCCTTCCTATTCCCCCTGCCCTGCAAGGCCAGAAACCACTGAAGCACTGTAGCCTATGCTGCCCAGGCCAGCAGAATGAGAGCGAGCCTCTGTGGGTAAAGGTGAGTAGGGCACCTCTTAAGTATTATTGGAAGGCGTTCCAATGGCAAACCCCATTAAAAAAAAAGGTTCTGAACGGTCATTCTGAAAAGTACTTCTTTCCTCTCATGGCTAACTACCAGGAAGATTGAAAAAAAAAGACAAGCTGAGTGGGCTTATATTCATGAGCTCGTTTTGACCGACGGCTCTATGGAGAAAAAAAAAGGCCTAAGTCAAGACACTTGGATGCGGCGTTGCAGTAAAATCATCTCAAGCTAATTTTGCATGAACGGTATCGGAATGTTTGTATACAGCTCCCGTTCGGCGTGTCTCTCGTGATGCGGTTCACAGCAGTACTGGCGGATGTATTGACTCGACAACTGCGTCTTGAGCGTCTTGTAGACCTAGCTCACTAGTAAATAGCTAAACACCAGACACAGACGTAATGGGAAACATATCATTATCGTTGCCATAGATACGGTAAACTTTTTAACTATATTTGCGGACACTCTACAGTCACATTTTGCCACGAGTAGAGTAGCTACCTAGTTATATAAACCACGACCCTCTGCAAATGCCTTCTCCGACCGTTGTTCACTTGTACTCATTTAAATGAGTTCAGAGAATAGCATGTTACCCATTTGGTGTATTTAAATGAGTTAATAGAATAGCATGTTACCCATTTGGTGTATTTAAATGAGTTCAGAGAATAGCATGTTACCCATTTGGTGTATTTAAATGAGTTCAGAGAATAGCATGTTACCCATTTGGTGTATTTAAATGAGTTAATAGAATAGCATGTTACCCATTTGGTGTATTTAAATGAGTTAATAGAATAGCATGTTACCCATTTGGTGTATTTAAATGAGTTCAGAGAATAGCATGTTACCCATTTGGTGTATTTAAATGAGTTAAGGTGACATCACTCTATCCCATGAATAATGAATCCTAGTGTTTGACATGGAGGAGGGGACTAGTAACTTTATGATCAAACGTTGATCAATGTAGAAGAAACAGTCATTGCTCATACTTTTATATTCCTTCTTTGATCCGGTTTCTTTCAAATATCATCACATTTCATGACAAGCATGACCTTTTAAGTGCACTACCTACACCAGGGCCCATAGAGTTCTGGTCTAAACTAGTGCACTACCTACACCAGGGCCCATAGGGCTCTGGTCTAAAGTAGTGCACTACCTACACCAGGGCCCATAGAGTTCTGGTCTAAAGTAGTGCACTACCTACACCAGGGCCCATAGGGCTCTGGTCTAAAGTAGTGCACTACCTACACCAGGGCCCATAGAGTTCTGGTCTAAAGTAGTGCACTACCTACACCAGGGCCCATAGAGTTCTGGTCTAAAGTAGTGCACTACCTACACCAGGGCCCATAGAGTTCTGGTCTAAAGTAGTGCACTATATAGAGAATAGGGTGTCATTTGGGATGCACCGAGAGACCGTTATTTTATTGTGGAAAAAGTTATTATGTACAGCATCAAGACATACATGTCAGTGGAGGCTGCTGAGCGGAGGACGGCTCATAACAATGTCTGGAACGGAGCAGATGGAATGGCATCAACCACATGGAAACCATGGAAACCACGTATTTGATCCCATTCCACTAATTCCGCTCCAGTCATTACCACAAAACCCGTCCAACCCAACTGAGGTGCCACCAACTTCCTGTGATACACGTACATACATCATAAATACATACGAGCTCTGCTGGGTAGGCACGGTTACAGTGACACCTACAAACCCCAGCCAATCAGAAATGAGGAGGGCAGCAGCCAGCCTCCACATCAACCAATAGAAACAGCTCCCGTCACCGGGGCGTGTGATAATATGCAGGTCTACGACATCAGACGACTTCCTTCTGAAGCCAGCGCTAAAATCCTTAGGAATACAGAAACATTGTTAAAGCCAGGAGTCTGTTTCTGTCCCAAATGAAACCCAATTCCCTTCATAGTGCACTACGACCCATAGTGCTCTGGTCAAAAGGGTGCCATTTGGGACGTAGCCTGTAGTTAATTCCATCTTGATATGAGAACCAAAGAGCCATCACATAAGTACTGTGAGCCATTTGTTCATGGCATGGAGAGTAAAACTACCACGAAAACAAAGATAAATCCCCCATGAAAAGAACAAACAGGTAAATAACCCCATGAAAAGAAGAAACAGGCAAATCCCCCATGAAAACAACAAGCAGGTAAATCCCCCATGAAAACAACAAGCAGGTAAATCCCCCATGAAAACAACAAGCAGGTAAATCCCCCATGAAAACAACAAGCAGGTAAATCCCCCATGAAAACAACAAGCAGGTAAATCCCCCATGAAAACAACAAGCAGGTAAATCCCCCATGAAAACAACAAGCAGGTAAATCCCCCATGATAACAACAAGCAGGTAAATCCCCCATGATAACAACAAGCAGGTAAATCCCCCATGAAAACAACAAGCAGGTAAATCCCCCATGAAAACAACAAGCAGGTAAATCCCCCATGAAAGCAACACGCAGGTAAATCCCCCATGAAAACAACAAGCAGGTAAATCCCCCATGATAACAACAAGCAGGTAAATCCCCCATGATAACAACAAGCAGGTAAATCCCCCATGAAAACAACAAGCAGGTAAATCCCCCATGAAAACAACAAGCAGGTAAATCCCCCATGAAAGCAACACGCAGGTAAATCCCCCATGAAAACAACAAGCAGGTAAATCCCCCATGAAAGCAACACGCAGGTAAATCCCCCATGAAAACAACAAGCAGGTAAATCCCCCATGAAAACAACAACACGCAGGGAAATCCCCCATGAAAACAACAAGCAGGTAAATCCCCCATGAAAACAACAAGCAGGTAAATCCCCCATGAAAACAACAAGCAGGTAAATCCCCCATGAAAACAACAAGCAGGTAAATCCCCCATGATAACAAAGTCAGACTTAAAGCAGGATATTTAGCGGAGGTCCTTTCCCAATGTCAGCGGCAAAGGGTGCATCCCAAATGGAACCCTATTCCCTATATAGTGCACTACTTTAGACCAGAGCCCTATTCCCTATATATAGTACACTACTTTAGACCAGAGTCCTATTCCCTATATAGTGCACTACTTTAGACCAGGGACCCTATTCAATATATAGTGCACTACTTTAGACCAGAGCCCTATTCCCTATATAGTGCACTACTTTAGACCAGGGACCCTATTCCCTATATAGTGCACTACTTTAGACAAGGGAACCTATTCCCTATATAGTGCACTACTTTAAACCAGGGACCCTATTCCTTATATAGTGCACTACTTTGGGCCCGGGTCAAAAGATGTCCACCATAGGGAATAGGGAGCCATTTGGGAGAAATCTCTCTCTCCTGGCAGAGCAGGAACCAACTCTCTGGACGTACAACAGGAACATGATTATTGCTCTTAAAGGGACACTACGGGGGTAAAAACAAAGTTATTCATAGTAACTGAGATTTTATAAAATAGATCATTTTTTCTGATACTCATAAGAAATTAGATTCTATCCACTTCCTCGTCTGTTAGAGCACGGGCAGCGCCATTGAGACAGATACAACATGAGTGGAATCTTGTTTCTTATGATTATCAGTAAAAATGTACTAATTTATCAAATATTGATTACTAATGTCTATCTTTGTAAGACTATAAATGACCCAGCTTTGGAGACGTTAGAAGGTCTGTTTCCATGCTTCTGAGATGAGCTGACTACTGTACCGGGAGTCTTTCAGCTATTGCGTTACGCTAACGATATCTTAATTTCAATAATGACCAAACTGCACGCAGAGACATAAAAATGAGTATCCCTTTAAGAGCTGGAATGCGTAGTGGTGAAACTGCCACGTCCGTTTGCGATATTACAAAGGAAAATACGTTACTTTAAAACAACAAACAGTTTTTTTTCCCCCCAGACATCATTGCACGCGCGATCTTGTACTATGATTTCTACCACGATGCTGTTTCAAACAAATGCAGATCTTTAACGGCTGAAGATAAATGAAAGCAATCCGAGAGAAAAAAAAAGGAAACACATCATAACTGCTGTTTTGTTTGGTCCAAATGAAATGAATAAACTTTTTACAGACGGAACATTGCCAGAATGACGAGGGAATAGCAGCCGTTTTACGAGCTCCTGTGTATTTCTTTTTTACGCCATAACCTTTTTTTTGTACCTACATTTTCCCACCTTAATTTCCTAGAAGACCGAGAAGAGCTTCTGGACATCAGAACAGCGATGATTTGGATGAGGATTTCTGCCTCAGTGATTCAGGCCGCGATACGGCTCATCCCGGACCAGGCCCAAATCCCAGACACTCAAAAAAGGAAGAGGCGACGTTATAGAGGCCGGCGATACCTGACGAGACTACGTTGGCGAGTGGATAAACCAGCTTCCCTCCACCGTTCTATTGGCAAAGGTGCAGTTACTGGAGATTAAACTGGACAAGCTCCATTCGAGATCAACATGATCTGAAGATCATGTAATATCCAATGTTTCTCCGAGTCGTGGCTGAACAAGGACATGGTTAATATTATTAGTGGTTTTCCTATTCATCTGATAGAAGGGTAGCGTCGGGCAAACTCAATGGGGGTGGTGTGTGACTCTGTCAACAACAGCTGGTGATTGATCTCTAATATTAAGGAAGTCTTGAGGTTCTGCTCTCCTGAGTTAGAATACCTCATGATAAGAAGTAGACCATACTATTACCAAGAGACTTTTCATCTATATTTCTTGTAGTTGTCTATTTACGACCAAAAACTGATGCTGGCACTTACGAGCGATATAGGGCCATAAGCAAAAAAAAAGAAAATGCTCACCCAGAGGTGGTGCTCCTCGTGATTTTAATTCAGGAAATCTCAAATCCGTTTTTACCTCATTTCTACCAGCATGTCATCTGTGCAACTAGAAGCACAAAAACTCCAGATCACCTTTACTCCGCACAGAGATGTGTACAAAGCTCGCCCTCCATTTGGCAAATCTGACCATAAATCTATCCTTCTTATTCCGGCTTACAAGCGAAAACTCAAACAGGAAGATCAAACAGGAAGAGGTCCGAGGAAGCGGACGCTAAGCTACAGGACTGTTTCGCTAGCACAGACTGGAATATGTTCCGGGATTCATCTGAAGGCTATAAGGAGTTTACTACATAAGTCATCGACGATGTCGTCCCCACAGTGACCGTACGTACATATCCCAACCAGAAGCCATGGATTACAGGTAACATCTGCACTGAGCTAAAGGCTAGAGCTACCTCTTTCAAGGAGCAGGACACTAATCCAGACGCTTATAAGAAACCCCACTACATCCTCCGACGAACCATCAAAACAGGCAAAGCATCAATACAGGACTAAGATCGAATCCTACTACACCGGCTCTGATGCTCGTTGGATGTGGCAGGGCTTGCAAACTATCACAGATTACAAAAGGAAACCGAGCCGCGAGCTGACCCATGACGCGAGCCTACCAGACAAGCAAAATGCCTTCTATGCTCGCTTCGAGGTAAGCAACACTGAACCATACATGAGAGAACCAGCTGTTCCAGATGACTGCGTGATCATGTTCTGCGTAGCTGACGTAAGACCTTTAAACAAGTTAACATTTACATGGCTGCACAGATGACCAATATGCGTGCTGAGAGCACGCGCTGACCAGCAGGAAAGTATCTTCACTGACATTTTCAACCTCCCCCTGACCCCATCTGTAATACTTATGTTGCAAGCAGACCACCATAGTCCCTGTGCCCAAGAACGCTAAGGTAACATGTCTTAATGACTATCGCCCCATAGCACTCACACCTGTAGCCATGAAATTCTTTGAAAGGCTGGTCATGGCTCACATCAACACCATCATCGGACCCCGGACCCACTCCAATTCACATATCATATCATATCACAGATCCACAGATCTCTGCCCTGTCCCATGTGGACAAAAGGAACACCTACGTGAGAATGCTGTTCATTGACTACAGTTCAGCGTTCTACACCATAGTGCCCTCAAAGCTCATCACTAAGCTAAGGACCCTGGGACTAAACACCTCCCTCTGCAACTGGATCTTGGACTTCCTGCTGGACCGCCCCCAGGTGGTGAGAGGAGGCAACAACACATCCGCCACACTGACCTTCAACATGGGGGCCCCTCAGAGGTGCATGCTCAGTCCCCTCCTGCACTCCCTGTTCACACGACTGCGTGGCCATGTACGACTTCAACACCATTATTACATTTGCTGACAACACAACGGTGGTACGATGATGAGACAGCCTATAGGGAGGAGGTCAGAGACCTGGTGGTAGGCCTGATCACCGACGACGATGAGACAGCCTATAGGGAGGAGGTCAGAGACCTGGTGGTAGGCCTGATCACCGACGACGATGAGACAGCCTATAGGGAGGAGGGAGGAGACCTGGTGGTAGGCCTGATCACCGACGATGATGAGACAGCCTATAGGGAGGAGGTCAGAGACCTGGTGGTAGGCCTGATCACAGACGATGATGAGACAGCCTATAGGGAGGAGGTCAGAGACCTGGTGGTAGGCCTGATCACCGACGATGATGAGACAGCCTATAGGGAGGAGGTCAGAGACCTGGTGGTAGGCCTGATCACAGACGATGATGAGACAGCCTATAGGGAGGAGGTCAGAGACCTGGTGGTAGGCCTGATCACCGACGATGATGAGACAGCCTATAGGGAGGAGGTGGCAGTGTGGTGCAAGGACAACAACCTCTCCCTCAACCACGTCAGCAAGACAAAAGAGCGGATCTTGGACTACAGGAAACGGAGGGGCGAACACGCCCCCATTCACATCGATGGGGCTGTAGTGGGGCAGGTCGAGAACTTTAGGTTCTCTGTGTCCACATAACTAAGGACCTATCATGGTCCAAACACATCAACGCAGTCATGACGAGTGCACGAAAATGCCTATTACCCCTCAGGAGGCTCAAAAGTTCTGCACCCATGAGAGCATCTTGACTGGCAGCATCACCGCCTGGTACGGCAACTGCTTGGCATCCGACCACAAGGCGCTACAGAGGGTAGTGCGTATTGCCCAGGACATTACTGGGGTCGAGCACCCTGCCACCTCAAGTGTCAGAGGTAAGCCCTAAAAAATTGTCAAAGACTCCAGCCATCCAAGTCTGTTCTCTCTGCTACTGCATGACAAGTGGAACCAGAGCGCCAAGTCTGGGACCAAAAGGCTCCTTAACAGCTTCTACCCCTAAGCCATAAAACTCCCGAACAGTTAATCAAATGGCCGTCCAGGCTATTTACCCTCTATTTTTGGCACTGGATCTCTTGTACTGGCTCTATGCTGGACTCGACCCACACAGTCACACATACTACACACACTCACACACACACACACACAACATACGCTCACACACACACACACACACACACACACACACACTACACCGACACTCGCAACATACGCTCTCACACACACACAACATACGCTCACACACACACACAACATACGCTCGCACACACACACAACATACGCTCGCACACACACACACAACATACGCTCACACACACGCTCTCTCACACACACACACACACACTACACCGACACTCACAACATATGCTCACACACAACATACGCTCTCACACACACACACACAACATACGCTCACACACACACACACACTACACCGACACTCACAACATACGCTCACACACACACACACACACACACACACACACTACACCGACACTCACAACATACGCTCACACACACACACATACGAATGCATGTTGACGCCACACACTTTTACTCTTCCCATACGCTGCTGCTATTGTTTATTATCTATCCTAGTCACTTCACCCCTAAATACATGTACAGTTGAAGTTGGAAGTTTACATACACTTAGGTTGGAGTCATAAAACTCGTTTTTCAACCACTCCACAAATTTCTTATTAACAAACTATAGTTTTGCCAAGTCGGTTAGGACATCTATTTTGTGCATGACACAAGTAATTTTTCAAACAATTGTTTAGATAATTCACTGTATCACAATTCCAGTGGGTCAGAAGTTTACATACTAAGTTGACTGTGCCTTTAAACAGCTTGGAAAATTCCAGAAAATTATGTCATGGCTTTAGAAGCTTCTGATAGGCTAATTGACATCATTTGAGTCAATTGGAGGTGTATCTGTGGATGTATTTCAAGGCCTACCTTCAAACTCAGTGCCTCTTTGCTTGACATCATGGGAAAATCTAAAGAAATCAGCCAAGATCTCAGAAAAAAATTTGTAGACCTCCACAAGTCTGGTTCATCCTTGGGAGCAATTTCCAAACGCCTGAAGGTACCAGGTTCATCTGTACAAACAATAGTACGCAAGTATAAACACCATGGGACAACAACAACAGCAAAGGACCTTGTGAAGATGCTGGAGGAAACAGGTACAAAAGTATCAATATCCACAGTAAAACGAGTCCTATATCGACATAACCTGAAAGGCCGCTCAGCAAGGAAGAAGCCACCGCTCCAAAACGACTGTAAAAAATCCAGACTAAGGTTTGCAGCTGCACATCGGGACAAAGATCGTACTTTTTTGGAAAAATGGCCTCTGGTCTGATGAAACAAAAATAGAACTGTTTGGCCATAATGACCATTGTTATGTTTGGTGGGAAAAGGGGGAGGCTTGCAAGCCGAAGAACACCATCCCACCCGTGAAGCACGGGGGTGGCAGCATCATGTTGTGGGGGTGCTTTGCTGCAGGATGGACTGGTGCACTTCACAAAATAGATGGCATCATGAGGGTGGAAAATTATGTGGATATTATGAAGCAACATCTCAAGACATCAGTCAGGAAGTTAAAGCTTGGTCACAAATCTGGTCTTCCAGATGGACAACCCCAAGCATACTTCCAAAGTTGTGGCAAAATGACTTAAGGACAACAAAGTCAAGGTATTGGAGTGGCCATCACAAAGCCCTGACCTCAATCCTGTAGGAAATGTGTGGGCAGAACTGAAAAAGCGTGGTGTGTGGTTAGAGCGTTGGACTAGTAACCGGAAGGTTGCAAGTTCAAACCCCCGAGCTGACAAGGTACAAATCTGTCGTTCTTAACTGACTTGCCTACTTAAATAAACTAAAATAGACTGAGGTACACCAGCTCTGTCAGGAGGAATGGGCCAAAATTCACCCAATTTATTGTGAGAAGCTGGTGGAAGGCTACCCGAAACGTTAAACAATTTAAAAGGCAATGCTACCAAATACTAATTCAGTGTATGTAAACTTCTGACCCACTGGGAATGTGATGAAAGAAAATAAAAGCTGAAATAAATCATTCTCTCTACTATTATTCTGACATTTCACATTCTTAAAATAAACCGGTGATCCTAACTGACCTAAAACAGGGAATTTTTTACTAGGATTAAATGTCAGGAATTGTGAAAAAACGTCTTACTTTTTAACTCTGTATTGTTGGTTAAAGGCTTGTAAGTAAGCATTTCACTGTAAAGTCTACACTTGCTGTATTAGGCACATGTGACTAATAACATCTGATTTGATAGATTAGAACAAAGTGGTCCAGACAAAGCTGTCTGTCTGCTGGTCTGTCTGTCTCTCTCCCTACACTCCACAATGCTGGTCCCTCAGTTCAGAGGTCATTATAATGCATCTCTCTGACTACTCATATACTGTACAAAGACTACTCACATACTGTATGGAGACAAAATGGCTACTAGTCTATTTGACCACCACCACCACCGTCAAAAAGACTAGTAGCCATTTTGTCTCCATACAATCATCGCTCAGGAGTGAAGTTTCCCCTAGGTACAACTTTGACCTTAACCATTAGTGGGGGGGGGACACAAAACTGACCAAAGATCAGCATATAGTGGCAACCTCACTCTACTCCACAATCACGTCTCCACTTCCTGTACCTGTACTTCCTGGGAAGCAGGTCTAGGGGGGGTAAACAACCAAACTAAATGTGAAAGAAAGAACGGCTGTTATAGGTTTAGATGTTTCAGTGTCTCATTTAGAGGCCGATCGATCCTGTGGCAAGCGTTCCTTTGTGTGGCTGAAGCTATACGGTCATTAACTTTCAGTTAACAAAAGGTTAGGGTCTGTGGAAATCAGTCTCATAGACACATTTCTCTCAGACGTCTCATATTACTAGTAGAGCAGATAAGTAATCATTAGGTACGATCAAAAGTCATAGAAATGTAACTACTTACATGTAAAACTTCTAAATACTTATTAACCCGATTCCAAGCAAGAACATAAATAACGATCACATTTCATCTTACAGTAAGAGTAAAGTTATTAAAAGTGTCTGAAAACCAGCGAGGGTTTTTTTTTAAATCACTGATTTAAAAACAACTTTACTTTTACTGCAAGATGTCACAATATTTAGCTTTTTAATTTTTTCAAAGTCTTCAAACAAATATCCCGTTAATACGAGTTCAGGAGTCAGTCGACAGTTCGTCTGAAACAGGACACGACCACGAGCCAAACTCTCTCGCTTATCTGTACAGTCTACCTAGAGCTCAAAATCAAATCAAATATATATATTTTAAACATGGTAGTGCAAGTCTCTTGTCAACAGACAACACTTCTCGTAGAAAAAGTGGGGAAGTTGTTGTTGTTAATGACATCGTCATCCCTGTGTCTTCCAGCGTGGGGTTTAAATGGTTTTGATCCGGCCGCAAGTCGTTGTCCCACTCCAACCAATCAGCAGTCCAAGAACAGATAAATAAGACATAAGAGAGAGATCTGTTTGGCTGCTTTCCCTCTTAGACCCTCCTCCTTCCTACCCGTTCTCTCTTCTCCTCCTCTGGGTCTGTGTGTCTCTAGTGCTGGTGTCCGACAGACAGCACCAGTGGTATCAGACAGCCCAGAACCAGAGCCCCAACCTCCACCTTGCTCAGTCCCTTCGCTGTTTCCTTCCCCGGTGTGGGGGAGTGGCTGTGTCCGGTCCCGCCCACCTCGGGAAGGACATGTACCGTGGCAACGTACAGGAAGGTCCCGGCAGAGAACAACATGGCCACGCCCGTGGCGTTCACATCTGACAGTGCCTCTTTACTGGACTAGAGGTCGACGAGACCAGGAAGAAAGAAAATGAAGAAAAAGAAGGGAGGAATTAGAATGAGCATCACTTCTCATGACTGGGGCATTTAGTGAAATACATTTTTGAAAAGCCATAGAGGGAGAACAACATTTGGAAGGAATACTCAGGGCTTCATTTCATTCTA